>NW_018250931.1:219604-219983 GCF_001263595.1 Phalaenopsis equestris
AAGGACTATAATATATATATATATATAGACTTGTTTTTGCTCATATAAATATACCTGACAACAAAGGGCTTCTCGTCTTCGTTCTGCTCGCGAGTCGTTTCCTTCCTGCCAGATGACAAGCTTGCTTGCGTCCTTCGGTCTTCGTTCCCGACGACGAAGGGCTTCGCTCCTGCTCGCCGGACCGCTGTCGTTTCCCAGTTTCTGTTCGAGATTTGAGTTCCCTTCGCCGTTGCTCTATCTCCAGTGTTCGCGCGTGGGGTTTTTGTTCCGGTTTGGGGGAATGGCCCCGAGTTATGCTGCGGCTGTCTCCGGGGGTTCTACTCACGGGGCAGGCGGCCGTTCCTGTTTCTTCCCTCAAGAATTTTTTTATGCACATGAA
>NW_018250931.1:220053-233547 GCF_001263595.1 Phalaenopsis equestris
CATGTAGATATACTCTTGTTGGGAAATTTCTGTATGGAAATCCCATGCTTGAGATTATTAGAAAGCATTTCGATTCTCTTAAGCTCACAGGGAGTTGGAAAGTTGGTTCGCTAGATGGCCGTCACGTTCTCATTCAACTCTCAAATGACACAGATTATACCTAACTCTTTGCTCAAAAAGTTATCAAAATCGATAAATGCTTTATGAAAATTTTGAAATGGACAGTGGATTTTGATCCTAAATTAGAATCTCCTATTATCCCGGTTTAGGTTAATTTTCCAGGGCTCAAGGTGCATCTCTTCAATTATGAAACCCTTTATACATTGGCAACTGCTTTTGGGAAACCGCTGAAGGTCGATACTCCTACGCTTGATAGAGCCAGACCTTCTGAAGCTTGTGTGCTTGTAGAGCGCGACATCACTCAACCCTTTCTAGGGGAGATTTGGATTGGCTCCCCTCATCAGGGTTATTGGCAGAAGATTATGATGGGACCTCATCCCCATTACTGCTCTCGCTGTGGAATGTTCGGTCATAGCTCTTCATCCTGTTATCGGTTGCATCCCCATCTACGGTCGACTGTAGCCCCACCTCCCGTTTCTGTGACTACTGCGGAGGGGATAAACTCTACTGCCTGTGATACCTACTACTATGCCCATGACGGATACGGTGCAAAATGGTTTGTCTACTAATATTGTTTCGGAATATGTTGATAAGGGTCGTTTGTTGGATGAGAGTCAGGTGGTTGCTTCTGGAAGGCAGGACGTGGTCATCGCCCCTTCTTCTACTGGAGTGAACATACTATCCTCTCAAGCTCTACCTACCATGGAGGGTGCTCAGACGGTGCTCAGACTACCTACCATGGAGGGTGCTCAGACTCCCCTCTATGAGGTGATTGAAGATAGGGATGAAGAGAACATTCACATTCAGATGACGGAATCTAATACTAATGATACTAATGATGAAGATTTAGAGCCAAACACAAACCATCTTACTGCTATTAATCAGTTAGTAGAATTATCTGTTGAGAGGGCAGATGTTTTCCAAGTATTGGAAGATTGTCTTACACAAACTCAGGAACTCATCGCTGCAACTGCCTTTCCTTCTACGGATCAGACTGAACAGTCTTCAAAAGAAGAATGACATATTTCCAATATTATTGCATTTTCTTTTGTGCGGCAGTGACTATTTCAAAACATGCATTAAAGATCCCATGGGAACTCTACAATGACCCTTCTTTATTCTCAATGCTTGCGATTTATATTCTCTAGCTGACTTTCATGCACTCGTGAAGAGGCTTATTATTCTAAAGGACAATTATGGCTGTACCAAGTATGTTGTTAACTGAAGCATTTTCTGATTTGTTTTTCATGTAGTCTTTAGTTGTTGATGGGATTTATGTTAGAACTCCTAGGTTTACATCATATTAAGTTAAATCAATTTGCATCGGCTTAGAGAGGCTTGGGGTTATTGCAAATAACCATTATTTCACTAATAGGAACGAAATAAGTTCCTGAGAAATCATGGTAGAAATAATATATTTTATTCCACTAGTACAAAAACAAAACGAAACAATCCCGAATACATAAAAGATAGACCTACAATTCGAGCGGTAGATGAGTCTCTTCCAAACCCTAACTCCTAAGACTCCAGATAACAATCACATATGCTAACATTAATCATATTAAGCCCAATTTATACAAAAAAATAATAATTAACAAATGACTAAATTGATTTTTTAGTTTTGTGCTTAAAATAAGTCTTCAAACTATTTGGCAGGCTTGGCGTGGCGGAAAACACCGTAGATGCCGGTTTAACATCTCTCCTGTCCTAATAAGATACCTTGTCCTCAAGGTGGAATAGAGAAAATCACTACTGAATCAAGTCTTATGTCCCTCACTTGATTCATAATCTGGCAACCCTTTTCATTTAATAAATACTTCTTTCCAACTTGTCAGTTCTTGGCACACTCTGTTTAACTTCAGTGACTCCAAGAAAACTATTATGTCCTCAGTTTTGGTAGGGGGAAGTGAAAAAGAAGACACATTGTCACCAATAGCGCGACTCAGTTGCGATACATGGAACACTAGATGAAGTGTCGATGAAGGTGAGAGTTTTAAACAATAAGCCTCCTTACCAATGCACTCCATGATCTCATAAGGACTATAATATCTTGGGGAGAGTTTCTCATTCCTGCGTCTTTCCAATGTCTTTTGTTGATAGGGTTGCCATCTCTTCGATGCTCGTCGGCCTGCTTCTTCATAAATTATTGAGCCTTCAACAAATGTCCCTTCAGTTCTGCCAACACCTTGTTCCTATCTTCTATGTAGTGATCTGCCTGAGACATCGATGCATTATTGTGCCTATAATGCACCAAATATGGTTGATCATGACCATGCATGATTTAAAAAAGAGTAGTCTGAGAAGATATTTGATACAAAGTGTTGTGTCAATATTTTACCTAAGTTAGCCATTTAACCCATTGCTTGGGTTTGCCAGATATAAAGCAACACAAATAAGTTTCCACTCTTCAATTAATAACTTCATATTGTCTATCAGGCTGTGGGTGTTGTACCTTTTTCAATGTGGTCTCTTGCATTATAAACAAGTTCCTTTAGAAATGACTCAAGAGGACCTTGTTTCAATCTGACACTATTGATTATGAAACCCTATGCAAACGGGAAATATTCTTTATAAAAAAAACGACAGGTAACGTAGAGGGATAAAATGAGTATAAATGTTCAACCGGTACACCCCCCCTAAGATGACTGTAAATCCTTCTGATCAATGTAAACTTTCAATAAAATCCATTGTTATCCTCCCATAACTTCTCCGGTAATGCTAGAGGTTGTAGCAACTTCGCAGACGCTAATGCCATGTACTTGTGCTGCTGGCACACATCATACCTTGAGACCATGTCCTTCATATCTTTTTCATTCCCACCCAATACAATTCTGTTGCTATCCTCCGATATATTTATAACACGACCAAGTACTCTCTATAACATTGTCGTGAAACTCCTGTAATAATTTTAATGTCTTGAATTTTACGACAATATATAGCGTCCCTGGTCATTCATTGAATAACTGGGATAGTATTCTCGCCCTTCACTAAAGCCAATCAAATCTTTGCTCAATTCCTCATCTGCCTCACTTTATTGTCCGAGGACCTCCCAATCTAAAACCAAAGAAATTGATAAAGCCAACAATTGAGGTTCCCTTATCTGTCGTGATAAGGCATCAACAACCTTTTTTTTAATTTTGGGCAATATTGAATCTCAAAGTCACACACTAGTAGTTTAGATAGCCATCTCTCATGTTCCTCAACCACCATGCTCTGGTCTAATAGAAATTTAAGGCTAAGCTAATTCGTGCGCACCATAAAATGTTGCTTCGACAAATCATGTCACAATTTCCATAAGCTCTCGCTCATAAATAGACTTGAGTCGGGCTCTCGCTGTTAGCACATGACTGAAATAAGTGATGGTTTGTTGACAATGCATAACAACTGCACTTAGCCCATGCCTAAAGCATCTGTTTCTACAACTTGACTTGGCATTTATCCAATGGACTCAGTTGCCCTCAACCTTGCTAAAGCTTCTCTAAGGTGGTACAACACTGCCCCAAGAATCTGCTGGAGTCCTCTATCCCAAGCTAGGGCAGTTGCTCATCATGTATCCTGGTTGGTGACACCAAAAACACGTGTTGGGTCCATAAAGTTATTAAATCTTGTGAAACCTTCAACACTTATCACATTTCCTGGCTTCAGTCTGACTGCAAACACTGTTGGATCTGGTCTTTTTTAGCACTTGTAATTCTTGACTGGAAGGACCCCCTGCCCTGAGAGCCGTGAGGAAACCTAGATCCCTCTGAATTCATCTTATTCTGAGAGTCCTGTCTCGTCGGATTAGCCTGTAAATCTAGCTCATTCTTCATAATTCTCTCGACCAAAATTGAGTAATCCTCAATCCCAAGAGGATTTAGTGGCTGTCTGATTATATCCTTCAACCGGAAAAAAAACCTATGACATTTTTTCTTATCACTTTGAACCAACTGGGGTGAATACCTTGAAAGCATCGTGAACTCTGCATTGTACTGCATGATCGAACTATCACCCTGCACCAAATTGATAAACTTGCCATGCATTTGTCTCCTGACTAACGGTGGTATGAATTAGCCTTTAGAGGCTACCACAAACTCTGCTCACCCCATCAAGTGGCTTGTTCTTTCTCCGAACTTTTCATACAACTGTCTTTACCATCATCTCTTCACTTTTCCTTCAAAGGCAAAATTGATAAGTGTAGCCCTTCTCTTTAGTGGACAATACAACTCATCTATAATCCTCTCCACTTTCATTAGCCAATTCTCAACGTCCATTAGACTTTCTTCTCCACAAAAGAGAGGTGACCTCATATCCTGAAACCGCTTTAGATATTTGTCCATATGGCCTCCCAACTAGGATTGATCTAAGACTGATAGTTTTTGATGATCTGAGTCATTGCATTCTTCATCTGAGTTCACTGAGATATTCGAAGGTGTATCAGTCCAAGTGTTATTCCGTCTAACTTCTTATGGATTATCCATATTTTTGAAATAATATATCAAAGAATATAATTAGAAACAATTTAAACATTCATTTATATTGTCAATTAATTAATTTAATCTACATAATAGCTTTTTTTGATCAAGATTCGAACCTAAATTCTTTGATATTTCTTTTGTCACGACCCAACTTGCTAGCTTAGAATTAATAAATTAAGGAACCGCAATTAGACGGTATTAATCTTTCTTTTTTATTACATAATAAATAATCATAACTTTCAATAAGAGAAAGAACTACTAAAAAAATCATAAAGTATAGTAATAAAATTTAACTGAAGCACTAATATATTCTGAAAGTAAAACAATATCGTAATCCAACCAACGACAGTCTAACATTACTCGAAAATGAACAATATAAGAAATTAGAACAATAACAAACAACCTACTACGTAAAATCATTAGTTCTCTTCCTATAAACAAATTATTTCATATTAGACATATAAATCTAGTGTTTTACCTTGAAGGAATAATTAATTTTAATGATAAGTTTACCACCACTTATCGAACAATTACAATCTTATTATGTATTAAATTAATACAAATGCTATGCATGAATGTTCCAAAGAAATGTGATTTAGCCGTTAATCAAGCTGTAAGCATTTTCAATTATCCCTTTCTGTTTAAATTTAAATATTTACCCTTTTAACCGTTTTAAGAAGTTATATCATGATCATCATCATACTCCAATATATCCTCAAAAAGTTAAACCCGTAGGTACCCTTAAAAGTTTGTATCATAAGTACCTTCAAAATTTTACACCTGAAGGTACACCTTTATCATTTCAATTTTCTTTTTCGTGCACGGGTACAATAGCGACATCAGTTAGTACCATAAGGGGGTAAATCCTGATTGACTTAATCATTTATATTTCTTTTCTTTTTTATTATATCCATTTAAAATCCTTTTACGTTTTATTTATTTTCATTTCAAAATTTTTTTAACTTTCAATACAAATATAATAAAAAAATTAGGTATTTTTAAGACAATAATGAAAGTCTTTTAAATAAATCATTAGTTTAATGCAAATAAAAAAATAATTACTCACCTTGACCCTTGAATGCCTTTCTCTTTCCAACTAACACTTGTTGCTCCTTTCAAAATTCTTCTATTTTACTCCTTGCTCACACAATTTCCATACACTCTCCAAAGTTTTCAATTAACACACTTAATTAAAACTCATAATTTTCTTAAATTAATATTTAATAATCGACAGTAATTTAACTATGTAAGAATCTATGATTAAAGCACTAACCTCTTTTTACTTCAAAATTCTTTGCCTTCTTGCTTAAATTGCAAGGATTTATCAGCCTTCAATTTCGGGTTTAAGTTAAACCTCACATAATCATTTACATTACTAATTATTTATTTAATATAAATAAAATCTTATTTTTTATTATCACCTCAGTTAAACATTGTTTATAAATCGAGCTCAAAAAAATTGTTCATGTTCGGCTTGCTTGCTTAACGAACGAATCACAAGCTACTTAACAACCGTATATGAGTTATTTGCGAACGACGAGCTTTTTTGACAGCCCTAAATATTTTGCATCTTTACAGATTTTATCATATTCCTTTTTTTTCTGATAAATGAAGGGACAGGTTTTTCACTTATCTCAGGGACACTAAAGTTCCATAACTCATGACATCATCATAGAGTCATGCTCATCCTAAATCTTAAATGCTGGATCGCCTTGATCTGGTGTAGTGCCAAGTACATGGTTTAGTTTTTCACTTTTCTTTAAAAACATGCAAACAAATTGTGATAACTTGAATTCTTTCCATTTAATCGATAGGTTAACTGGATGTTTTGCAATTTCCCCATTGGAAACACGGGTGTTGTCATTCTCTAAGGCGTGGGAAATTGCAATAATAATTGATTTTGCAAGAAAGGACAGAAATAAGATTGTAGTGATGATGGCTACAACTATAGAAAAATAGGATGAAAGGAAGTGAGTGCAGTTATGGCAACGCAGTGGTGCTATAATAATAAAAATAGATACAAATAAAGGGCCTAATGCTCTGATACAGTGACAAGAATTAAGGAATTGGTTTTGTATTTAATTTTATCATTTATCCAGAATTTATACAATTCTAAGAGAGCTTCTAATCGCAAATATATGAAGCCAGGAACTAAAAATTAAATTTATAATTGATTACAATAGGATATTCCACATGAATTGATTATGTGTTAGAAAAAATCAAATGGATTGACACGGTAACAATTTACAAGATAAGAAAGGAGAGACGGCTGCTGGCATGCTGGAAAGTGCTAGGGTAGGGGTGGATGGGCTGACAGGAGCCAGCTGGGGCAGGCTGCCAAGCGAAGGTTGACTGGGCAAAAGGCAAGGCCAGACCAACAGGGAGGTGTGAGCTAATTTTGAGGCTGATTTCAAGGGATTTTTTGTAAGAACCGAAAATTTCTTCTTTTACGCTCGCTATATCTGCGACGCCTTGTTTCATATATACTCGAGGGAGCTGAAGAGAGGGAGAGGAAGCGAACATGTTGGGAAATGAAAGGGTACTTTTTTCCTATAAGGTGATGCATATAAGGGAAGCAGAGGTGAGATCTACTTACTGAGAGAATCGAACAGTCCGTGTGAAGGCATGAGATCAGCATGCGTAAGCCAGGGTTTCCCCATGCATAGAGCGAAGTTTTAGGCGGCGCATCAGCTGATGACAACGTCGTCAAACAGAGGAGACGAGACTAGATGAAACGAGCGACGAAGCTTGCGAAAGTTTTGGTGTTGATCGAGAATGAGGGTCGAGCAAAGAAGAGGGAGGAGATGTCTCGCTTAGGGGTAGCGCCATCATCATGTGCATCCCACACGAAAGAAATATGAGGCGAGGTTGATTCATGTTGTAGCTTGCAAGAGGAAGGAGCTCTCTTGCTTGTTGGAAAGAGACATATCTCACATACAGAGGGGATGAAGAAAGATCTTTGTGTGCGAGAAGGGGAGACTGAAACATATGAAAGGTAAGCAACGCGGGAGCTTACTTAAAAAAAATAAAAAAAATAAAAATAAATATATCGACCTCAACCACCCATATATATATATATATAACGAAGCCAGCATGGTGTCGTTCCCCTCTGCTAGAGTTTCGCCTCATGGAGAATCCTAGCTTTCTGCTACACGGATCTCTCTTGCGTTTCTATTTCTCTGCTTCAACTTCGTCGATGTCAGTGCTCGCGTCGTCGCGTTGTTGTTGTGCTTCACGTTCGTCGTGTTTCTGGCGGCAGACTCGCGTCTTCGCATCCTTCGCAGTCCTCGCCTCGCGTCGTCTCGGTCTGGCGACAGAGGTGCTGCTCTGCTCGCTTGGTTGCGTTTGTCTCACTGCTCTGCCAACGTTTTCGCATTTCCTTTCAGGACGTCTCCGCGCTTCCTGTCCGACAGAATCTTGTCGGCATAGATGGCTATTCGTCCTTATGCTACTGCACTTGCCGACGACCTCTCGATTCCTACTCGTGCTCCTCTTTCAGAATCAGAGACTGGTTTTTGTATAGGTAAATCTTGCAATTTTTCTCAATCTTTTTACGATGCTCTTGAAGGTTGTGGCGATCACACCTTCATAAAAAAATAGGGAAAAAAATGGGAAGCCTGCTCTTATTTTCACAGAGATTGAAACCAGCACTCTCGTGCCCTCTCGGCGTTTTGCTCTTGTGGGGAAATTTCTTTATGGTAACCCAAAATTGGAGATCATTCGGAAAGAGTTTGAGGCTATGAAGCTATTGGGCAGTTGGAATATTGGTTTACTTGACGGTCGACACATACTGATTCAGTTGTCTCATGATGTTGATTATACCTGCATCTTTTCTCGGAAAACTATCAAAATCGACAACCCTAATATGAAAATTCTGAAGTGGACTGTTGGTTTCGACCAAAAGGTGGAGTCCTCTATCATTCTAGTTTGGATAAAATTTCCGGGGTTAAAATTACATCTGTTCAATTTGAAAATTCTCTACTTCTTAGCAACTGTTTACGGTAAGTCTCTCAGGGTTGATAGTCCTACGCTTGCTGTCACCAGACCCTCTGTGACTTGTGTGTTAGTTGAGAGAGATATCACTCAACCTGCTTCGGATGAGGTATGGATTAGAACCACTCAAAACGGGTATTGGAAAAGGTTGAAATCGAACCGCACCCTCCTTATTGCTCTCATTGTAGTATGTTTGGTTACAACTCTACTATTTGCTATCGTTTGCATCCTCATCTAAGACCTAATATCACTAAAGAACAACCACCTATTATCCCTGTTGAAAAGATGCAACCCGATCCTCTTGCCAACACAGTTCTTGAAGAAGAACAAAATACTACAACTACATATCCAGTTGTGCTTATACCACTTATTGTTATTGAAGAAGTTTCACTTACATGTCAAGACACACTAAAGTGTTTCTTTGATCCAATAGCAGATCAGTCGATACAACATGTCGTTGCTTCTAATGTTCAACAATCTGCACATGTCCAGCACACTTTAGACCAAGATCAGGTGAGCCAATCTTCGAAAGAGGAATGACAGGTCTATTCCAGGAGAAAGAAGAAGAATGGAGGCCGACTCTAGCTAGGGAACATATTGGATGAGACATCGGTTTCTACTGACAATGACAATCATCTTACCAACTTATTAGCTTGCTTATTCCCTAGAACCAGAGGCAGAGGCAAAATCAAATTGGGTTGCTCTCTAGCCACCTGATACTTTGTATTTCAACATTTTTAAGCTTTTTCTTTATGTCTCAACTGTACTTTTCTGTATTTTCTAATTTTGGAACCACTTGTGGTTTTTGTGTGGACAGGGTGCCATATTTGAGCCCTTGAACACATTGTATCTTTATCTTTCTTTCTAGTTAATGTATTAGCCTTTTTGGGCTTTCAAAAAAAAGTATATATATAATCGTAAGATACACCGAAATAACTCCATTTTCCTTTCTTATGCTTTCCTTCTTTTTATCCTGTGTTCCCTTTTAGTCTTTTCCTATATATGTGCTGTATTGAGGTTTATGACTTCAGTTTTTGGTGTGTTTTGTATCGGGACAGCTGTCGGCGTCTTTTTTTCATTTCAAGGGTTGTATCCTTGGGTTCCAATTAGTGCTTTGGATGTATCTTGGTTTTCAAGTGGTGATTTATCTTTCCCCCATTGCATCCCGCCACTCTAGGATGTCCTTTCCTACTGCATCCTCTCCCAGGACAACAACTTTTGCTGTTTTTCACTGCAGTCTTTTCATTCCAGCCTTTTTTTTTTGCTACAGCGTCCCGGAGCCGCCCCTTTTGCCCTGTAGTGTGCCCTCCCCTCCCCCACCCGCTTCACCCCTTTGCTGTCGTCATCTAGAGAACAATAAACTTTCAGTTTTTCTACGTTCTCTTGGCTATTTCAGCCTTTTCCTATTGCGCCTTGCTTCACCCCTCGCCGCCTCATCTGTTGGCTTTGCTATCCTAGCATTCCGCTTCGCTGCCAAAGCAATTCTGGCCCCCTCCTTTCGTTGTGCCAACCACCTACAACCCCATTTTAGTCATCTAACTTCGCTCTACAATCACCTAATCGACCTCAACCACCCATGGGTCGTGTCCTAGTGTGAGTTCCCGTTGTGTTTGTGTAATTTTCCTTTCTAGTGTGTTGATTGTAACCACTTAGTTGCTTCAAATGAAAATATTTGTTTTTCTATTATGATTTTGGTTAACTCTAGTATCATTTAGGCTTCGTTTGGGGCAGTTTTTTCGCAGCGGTGGCGTTTTGAAAATGCCGAGATTGTGCTTGTTTCGCGCGTTCCAGCCGCTTATAGCAAAAAGCGGATCAAATACTTTAATAAACGTGGCCGTGGGCGAGCTCCTGTGGCCCACGTCTTTGTTTCGCGCTTGTACCCGCTTACCCTTAAGCTCTGCTTCGCGAGAGAGCCGTCGATCTTCCATATCCCCTCGACGGGATTGCGAGCAGAAGAGGCTTGCGCATGAGTTATCAAGGCTCTCCTTCGTCGATTAACAAAGATCTCCTTGACGCTTCTTCTTCGGAGCATGAGAAGAAGAGTTCCATACCGACATCTTCCTCCTAGCATTAGAAGTTTGCAGACTCTTCTTCTCCTTCCTGATCAAACTGCACAGATCTAACTTTATGCCGCAATCACATAACTAAATTTAGATGATAATATTATATTATGTCTTGTATTAAGTTTCATATTTCTGTAGGTAATTTAGGTTTGTTTTTTAAAACTTATTTCATATATCTTGGCTGCTAGACATTTTGCTTATACTTATGAAAGTGAGTGCGGAACATGAATCATATTTCTTTTGTTGCTTAATTTTTTTTTAGTTATGTGACTTGGATAATTTTAATATTTATCTAGTTTTTTTTTTAAAAGATTATCTGGATCAAGTACTTGATATTTCTTTCTTTTGATAGCTCAAAACTATGGGAGCAATGAGACCTTGCTGAGTATGGTCTCTTGACTTGCTATATTTGGAATTTGAAGGCATATTTTAATTTAATAGTGAAATAATAGGTGTTGAAAGTCAATTAATTGATTTTCATTGAATTACTGTAAAAGGAGGGTTTTATAGATTTTTTTTTCTTTTATTTTTTTATATTGACTAGAATATACAAAAATATATCGTGAGAATTTCTCTTTCTTTCTGCAAGCTTTTTTTTCTTGCTTCAAAATTTAGAGACATTGATTGTACTAATGCAAGCTGCTTGTGTTTTCTAAGTGAAAATGAAAGAAAAAAGCAGTATATGTGCTTCAAAAAGTAAATTTTCAGTAAATTCTTGATATTTACAAGTAGCTAGTGATTCACATGGCAAAAACTTTTTATTTACAAGATAGCTTTATAGGCAATCATTGGGACATAAATCTTAGCATCTTGAAGGCTATTATCTGCTGAATTAATGCGAGTTTATCTTCATTTTTATTTTTATTCTTATATCGGTAATAACCATCTATTTAAGTTTCTGGCAGATATGAGGATGATAGGATGGGTATGTGTGACACTTATGAAATTCAGAGCTTTTTATTTTTTGAAGTAAAGAAATTTATCCAATATATCTTATTGATTACCAATAGAGTGCAAGGTTAGTCTTGAAGAAGTTGCTATGATAGTTTTGTTGTGAACAACATTACTGCAAAGGGGCATAATGATTATTTATCCAGAAATAGTTGCAAATCAGCTGTTTACCAAACGCACAAACCAAACCGACAACTAACTTATTCTGATCAGCTGTTGATTAACAACTTATCTCGATCTGCTGCTTATCTGCATATTATTGATAAGCTGCAGCTGCCCCAAAAAGACCCTTAGTATCAGAGCTAGCATAATCCTAATCTTATTCTAGGGTTTCTTATCTTATGCCTTGCTTTTTCACTAAAAATTGTCTTTCATATTTCCAATCCGTAGCCAAAATTTGACCTAACCCTAATTTATCCTGGCTGATCTACAAAATCAACAATCGTTAAGTCGAGTTTTTTACCGCCACTAAGGAGATACATGCCCAAACCTACATGAGATGAGATATAATGAGAGATCCGCCGACTTAAGTGGAGATTGACCGGTATTGAGGAGACACCCAGGGTGGACCCACCCTTGATGGTGACAAGGAAAATCGAAGAGAAAAGAAGGGACAAAAATTTCAACCCTTTGCGTAGTGAGGATTATAGTGATGAAGATGAAAGATCACGATGCTTTGATATCCAGTATCAGAGGAAGCCAAGAGAATAGCCAACATATGGAGAATGTGAGAATTTGAAGATGAAACCGGAGATTCAGCGCCAGTTCCTACCAGCTTATTATATACTAAAGGTTCAAACTTTATGTTTAGAAGTGGAGAGACCACATCACCGAGCGACCACCATGTTTTACAGACAACACTCAACTTCAGAATCTTACAATCATATTACACCCACGAGAACATCCAAGTTGAACTTGTTAAAGGGAAAACTGAGTCAGAGTGGAAAACATGTGGAACCAATTCACATCCCTAAACTTGTCCCAGCTAAGAAGTGCTGCAAGTTTCTCCCATGGATTTGGGCATGTTGAATCAAACTGCACAACCAAAGGGGTGATCTGTTTCACTAGGCATAACTTTCTTAAAAAATTGGATAATGATACAGTAGACACTGAAGACGATGACACATATGAGGGGAACCATCAATCAATTAAGGAAAAGATGCACATAGTTCCAGCTGTGCTCGTGAGAGAAACTCAAATTGACTTCACGGTGAGTGTCCAAGGCAGTCTTGAGTTTTCGAGGAAGTGACACCAGAGGTATGACAACCCAAGATAAGAGAAATTTAGATTATTCAGATCTATGGACTCATTCTTGAGTTGCCCTTGTGAAGGGAGGTCCAACAAGTCAAAAATTGTGTCTTTTTGTACCATGTAAGAAAGATTATATTGGGTCGTTCAAATGCTATATTTCGTTGAGGAGTATACCCACCATAGATTTCTAGGCATGATAATTGAACCCCAACCTTAAAATTTGTCTTAGGAGCTAGATGGGGCAGAAAAATTTTCAATGGAATCTAGACCTTCTGAGTGGTTGCTATTGAGAGTAGTGCAGATTTCGCCTGAGAGTTGTTTTCTCCCCACATATTGGTTTAACAGCTACATTACACTGAGTATTAGAAGTGGATAAAGAAGGTTTAAGCCTTAAGGGCTCAAGAGTTATATTGTGGGAACATACATCTATATGTAGCTCCAACTCTTGATTGACCAAGAGAAGATGCATATCTATTCTATCTAGATGTGTTTTGGAATGACAACACCTACATGATCGACCTACTGGGGATTATAATATCTCTGCTACTTTCAACGTGACAAAGTTGACTCAGTGCTACAAGGAACCAAAAACTTCGACAAATGAGTCAAAGCTCTCACAATCTCGGGAGATTAACACGGAAGCTCTTACAATATATATA
>NW_018250931.1:233557-239179 GCF_001263595.1 Phalaenopsis equestris
ATATATATATATACATATTTCCTTTCTTATGTTTTCTTTCCTATTATCTTTCATTTTTTTTAGTCATTTCTTATATATGTGTTGTGTTAGGGTCTGAGAATTCAGTTTTTGGTGTGTTTTGTATCGGGACAAACGACAACACATCTTCCTTTTGAGTGATGTATCTTAGGGTTCTAAATGGTGCTCTGGCTGTATTTTGGTTTCCAGATGATGATTTATCCTTTCCTCATCGTGCCCCTCGCAACACGATGTCCTTCCTTGCTGCAAAATTTATTTAAATTATCATCTATATTAAATGTTATAAAAATATATTGATTGCTACGTAAATGAGAATAACATAAATTTTTGTAAATATTTATTTCTATAATATGCTTGTATGTACATGTTTGGCTCTGATGAAGTCACTTTTTTATGGTACTAGTAGAAGAACACTGAGGTATACTTGCATGTAAATGAAAAAAAGGATAATTATATTTCATGCGTGCTAGGAAATTCACAGTTGTAGAGTAATGGATTATTGTCTTAGTGTTGCACGATAATTCAACACATAAAAAAAAGAAAAAAAGTAAGCAGGAGACATCAACTTTTTACGTGGAAAACCCTTGAAAGGGGAAAAAACCATGGGGTCTAGCCCAGTTGAAATAATCCATTATGAATGATGAGTTTATGAATGATGAAATGATGAGTGCATATGTCCATTCTTCTCTTAAAATAGAGAAGATGAAATTATAAAATTGTATAATTATAGTCAGACTATAGTTCTTCGCGACAATAGATTGCAAGAGTCATTGTTGATTGATGTGGAGGTAGTAGTCCGTTGTGAGTGTTGTAGATAGTTGCTTCAGAAGCGTTAATTGGTCAAAAAGCCATAGAAAGTAGTTGTGGGAGCTGTAGATCATGTGGGCTGTAATTGGTTACGTAGACCAAAGTGGTGATTAGTGGTGACGTCCATAGACCGTGGGGACCAGAGTCGGGAGCTGCACGAGCTGATAACGACGTAGTTCGTTGGGATGGGTATTGATGACGTCCGTAGGCCGCTGGGACTGGAGTTGAGAGCTGCATGAGCTTATGACAACGTAGGTTGTTGGGGCGAGTATTGATGACGTCCGTTTGACCGCTGTGGGCGGAGTCATGAACTGTATGAGCTGATGAATGCGTAGGTTATTAGGACCAGTATTGATGATGTACGTAGGCTGTTGGGGCCGGAGTCGGAAACTGTATGAGCTGATGACCACATAGTTCATTGGGGGGAGTATTGATGACGTTCGTGGGTCGCTCTGGTCGTAGTCGAGAACTGCATGAGTTGATGACGACGTAGTTTGTTGGGGCGAGTATGACATCCGTCGGGCGTTGGGGCCGAAGTTAGGAACTGCATGAGCTGATGACGACGTAGGTTGTTGGGGCGAGTATTGATGACGTCTGTAGGCCGCTGAAGTCGAAATCAGGAACTGTTTGAGCTAATGACCACGTAGGTTGTTGCTAGCACATTGATCGTAGTGATAAGCTCTTGTCCCACAATTGGGAGAGAGTTACTAGAATTTTCAAGTTACGATGTTGACTGACGGTGTTTGGTCGGCGGTGGTCGACGACGGTCGACACGTCGACAGTGTTAGTCGGAGGTCGGCGATGCTCGATGACGGTCGGCGGTGGTGTTGGACTTCAACTTCTTCTCAATGCCTCAAGTTTTTTCCCAAGGCTTCAGCTCGTCCCTTATGAGAGGGGTAGAGTATTTATGGTGTTCTGAGTGTCATTAATTCAGAAAATTAAACCATTTTGATCGGATGACCCAAAGAGCTTCCTCCGATCAGACTGCGTTTAATGGACATTTGAGTGCTTTAATGAATTCCGAATTATGCAATCTTGTGCTCGTTGGATTTGTCTTGCTGAGACGCTCGATTTCGGTATAATCTTGCTAGTGTTAGCATCCGTTTGACTTTCTAAATGTGTCCATAAATCTTCCAAAAATAGTTTAATGACTTAATCCAGGCTTGATTTGACTCGGATTGAACTAACTTTGATATCATTAGGTCTGTTTCATTAATCCGATCAGTTTGACCATAATTTTATTGAAATCGGAGCTCTGAATGATTTTTAATTGAAGTATGAATGTTTCTAGCTCAAAATATTATCTCAAGATTCGTGTCATGCCTCGAGATTTGTGTCGGATGATGAAAATTTTTTGTTGACGTATCAATATTGAATTACATTAATTGGTATGATTATCAGACGATGCTCCTATGACAGGATTACATACATAGAATGATATAGATATGTTATTGATATAATAAAACACATTAACATGAAATATCATAAGAGATCATATTCATAAATTATCTAGTGTTGTACACTGATTTATTAAAAGTTTAATTGACATGCATATTATTTTATTTTTTCTTGTGTTACCGTAGTTTAAGAGTGTTGGTATTCAGTGCTTTAGTTAGCTTACTTTTGTTTTAAACTAACTTTTCGAGTGTAATTAATTGATTAAAAAGATAAACAATAAAAGAGAAAATGTCACAAAAGATACAAACAACATGTAATGTGGTAAATTTAATTGTACCACTTTAATTTAATTTCTTTCGTGACTTTCATTTGTTAAATGTCTTAGAAAACTTTATTCTCACCGTCCGATTGTCTGTACCCGCCTTTGTTAATTTTAAGCCCTGGACCGGGACGTGAAATTATCAATCCTCGTCGCTTTCCTGAATTGATCATCACGAACCTCGACTTCCCCCAAAACATGATTCTTTCTTTTTCATTCTTGGTTTGTTGTTACTGACTTTTTTTTTCTTTATTTTATGGTCTCCCGACTGTTTAGGGAGTGTTAGTATTCACTGCTTTAGTTAGCTCTCTTTTGTTTTAAACTAACTTTTCGAGTGTAATTAATTGATTAAAAAATGACTAATAAAGAGAAAATGTTCACAGAAGATATAAATAATCTGTAATGTGGTCCATTTAATTGTATCATTTTAATTTAATTTCTTTAGTGACTTTCATTTGTTAGATGTCTTAGAAAACTTAATTCCCATCGTCCGATTGTTTATACCCGGCTTTATTAATCTTAAGCCCTGGACCTGGACGTGACAATATCAATCCCTGCCGCCTTCCTGAATTAATCATTCCGAACCCTAACTTCCCCAAAACATGATTCTTTCTTCTTCTTTCTCGGTTTGTTGTTATTGCCTTTCCCTTTTTATCGTTGATTTACTGCCTCTCGACTGTTTAGGGAGGACCTATGTCGAAGCCAGGGCATCGCTCGCGTCTCCCTCGCCTCTTGTAGCCACTGAAATCCTTACTGACATCCTTTTCCCTCATCGTGGTTTCTTCCAAAACAACTGCCTTAGTGATCGAACTCCTGCGACACAGTTGCTATTAGAACTATCCGAGAAGACAACAATGGGATTGTGGAAAAGAGAGACCACTGAAGCTTCTATATTTCTCCTCCTTTTTGTCGAACTCTTATGACACATTCACGATTAGATCGTGGCGTATATAAACCATTGAAACTCCTATCTTTTTCATCTTAGCAACTTTGCAACACCATGCTCCTTACCTTAGCTGAGACCTAAGGTGAGCTCACTCTTTAAATAAATCAAATTTATTATTTTACTTGTAAATATTATTTGGTTAGAATAATATTAATTTCAATTCCATCCATACATCTAACCTAATAAATAATTAATTTTAGTATATATAATTGCATAATTATTAAATTTTGGGGATTCTATTTTCTGTAGGATTTGTTAGTTAACTTTAATTGAACTAATAAATTTAATGTTTAGTATTCGTACTGAGTTAAGTAAATACTCTTTATTGTGGAATAAACATACTCTTCCTAGTTCGTGGCATTAACCTTACCATTTGTATTAGGTTCATAGCTAAGTGTAGGTTTACCATCCGTACCTTTTAAATTCCTTTCATATAATTGCAATAAATTCTATTTTTGCTCATAATAATTTTAATGTGTAATTGAAGTTATTTTATTGCTGCATAGACTTGCATTTAATTTCTCGTATTTCATCATTTCAATTATTATTATTATTTTTATAGCTTTGATGTGGTAAAACTCATTATTGTAGTTTTAATATTTGTTTATAAATATTGGTGAACATGTAGTTATATTCATATGCTTTAATTTTGATGTATAATATATATATATATACATATTGAAAAAAGCCTAAGAGCTAATTTATTAATAACGGAAAAGATACAGAAATGGTGTATGAGAGAGCTTAAAATCTCACCTCACACAAAACAAAACGCACAAACCTAAATAAAACAAAGATACATAAAGATAGAAAACTAAAAAGCTACCAAAGGGCGTAAATATGCTAGAGACGTCCCACTTTCCTCCCTCTACCTCTTGTTCTTGGAATTGAGCCTGCTAACAAATTAGTAAGGTGAGTGTCATTACTCGAAGTAACCAAAGTATCATCCATCAAATTCCTGAGCTCAAGTAGGTCTCCATTATTTTCTTCCTCCTCGATGTGTAAACCTGCCATTCCTCATCCGATGATTGACTCATTTGATCAATAGATTGTTCCAAAGTTGGTTAGACAGGTGTAGGCGGTGTATGGTTAGACAGGTGTAGGCTGTTGCACATGATCCCCATGATCCTGAGTGACAGTTACAGCTCGTTCGACCTGATGAGGCGGTAGTGAAACAGTAAAAATATTGCAACCTGTAATAAGGGTGATAGGTTCTAGGGCAAGTGGGGTCTGAAGAATCTCCTTCTCACCCATGATAGGAGGTTCCAGAGGCGGTTGAATAGTTGTAAAATTTCCTGTGAGAATAGTGACGTCTTCGGGGGCATTCTTTTGATGATCAATATTATCAATAACTTAGAATTGATCAGGAGGAGATGAAATCACTGTCTCTAGTGGAGCACTGTGTTTATTTGGTTTGAGGTGTGGATGTAGATGGTAACACTGAGAACTGGAGTGGCCGAATATACGACAGTTTGAACAATACGAAGGAAAATGCTCAATCACTACCTTTTGCCAATACCCATGATACTGTGCCCAACCAAATTTCCTCAGAAGCAGATAAAGTGATGTCTCTTTCAACAAGTACTCTGACTTCTGATGGACGGGAAAAATTAAAAGTAGGAATGTCCGTTTTGAGTGGCTTACCATAAGCTGAGGCAATAGCGTACAAAACTTTTTGATTAAAATAATGAAATTTCAGACCAGGGAGGCGAATCCAAACCGGAATGATCGGAGGTTCTGTCTGAGGGTCAAAATCTATAGATCATTTGAGAATCTTCATCGCTCTGTTATCAATCCAGATTATCCTTCTAGCAAATAAACGCGTCAAATTCTCTTCATTATTAATTTGTATGAGAATTTGTTTTCCATCTAACAGTCCAATTTTTCACTCCCCAACCAGGTGCATAAGCTCAAATTCCTTACGAATTAGCTCTATATTTGGATGATTATTTAGAAATTTTCCAACTAAATTCAGTCGACAAGAGGATGCAAGTCGAATGCCTTCAGCTTCTGTAAAAAAGATGACAGGTTTCCCATTCTTCCTTCTAGGTTTCTTGATATCTTCCTCCCAATCAAACGAAGGAGGGAAAGAACACGATTTAGGTGTACCTGAGGCGGCGTTGACACACGTAAG
>NW_018250931.1:239230-239657 GCF_001263595.1 Phalaenopsis equestris
TGAACAGAGCAAAGAAGAGCAAAGTCAGAATCCAGAAAGTCCAGGGAGCAGAAGCGGAAACCCCGCAAATTCAGCAAAAGTCGCAGCGACGTAGAAGACGACACCCCTACGAACAAAAGACACCCCTGCAAAATAGTGCAGAAGCAGACGACGCCCCTATGAACGGAGCAGAGCGCAGAAGCGTGTTGACCTCATTTTTGTGAGGTCTTAGTCTCCTACTCCCAGAACCCATAATCTAGCCTTAGGAGTTCCTGGTTGACCATCCTAGCGGACTAGTAATGGAGCCCACCTCCCATAGAACTTCAAACCGCTTCTTTACTCATTTTTGTGAAAACTCGCACGAATGGTCCCAAGCACTCAACTTCTAGTTGCAAGGGCTAAGGACCAACATGCAGAGGGTCTGAAAATGAGTTCCTATAGGATCAAA
>NW_018250931.1:246009-261599 GCF_001263595.1 Phalaenopsis equestris
AAAAATGTAGCCACACCGTAGGATAGTCTGGGAAGTCATCGAGTTTTACCTCGGATCAGTGACATCCCCTACCTTCTTCTTCCTCTGGACTCCTAAAAATAAGTGTTCCGCATTGAGCCATTCCCACTTGATTTTCTACGTCCTACCTTGAAAACCTGAACCTTGAATTCTTGAAGACTAGAACCATTGATCATTATCGAGAGTTTTCTCAAGTGACTCCCGTCATTTGGGATGTAATTAACTATAGGGGCTTGCCTCTATAGGGAACTTGGAACCCAGGTAAAATAAACCCTATTTAATCTTTGTATTAAATAGGGGAATTTGTCGGTCATATATAAAAGGTTCGCAGACCAAACGGATGTCACAAATCTCTTAGTTTGCAGGATTGGGTCTATCGCTGATGTCTACACTTATCTCTCGGGAAGGTGTAGTATTCGCGGTATCAGACACGATTATGCAAACTATCAGACTAATGAGATCCACTTGGTCTCATTTTTTTAAAAAACTAAAACACACTACTTTTAAAACCCAAACTATATATCTTTTATACTTAAATTAAATCTCAAAAAAATATTTTCATATTTCATATTTTTAAATCTATCTATATCGAAAAAAAGTTGACCGACAAAGCGGCAACAGGACGACGAAGGAGACGTGACCTAACAGACCGCAGATTGCCGAATCCAAATCGGCAGACGACGCGAGAGGCACAGACGAGCGACGAATCCAAATCGGCAGACGACGCGAGAGGCAGAGACGAGCGAAGCGAAAGCAGACAGAGCGGGGAGACGACATATGTGCGTGTATATATATATATATATGTGATATTGTACTATTAATATGTTGGCATCAAACCATTTTTTTGTGGCTAATCGGTCTGATTGATCATCAGAGAAATTAGTGGATATCCATCTAATTGGTATCCACATTTGCTTGTTTAAGGACGTTGCATTAAACTGATTACATATGACTATATATATATATATATATATATATTTTATATATATATATGCAATACGATGTTGGTTGCGGACGAGAGCTCTGTTAGGGTTTGCATTTGATTCTCTCTCTCCTTCGCTCACACACTTTTGTTGACTCGCTTCGTCCCGACGTGACTGCGTCTCTTTTACGCAGACGGCTCGTCTGTGACTGCTTCTGTTGCAGCTCGCATCTGATTCGGCGTCTATTGCGTCTGTGTCGCTCCTCTGGTTTGACGCTGCGCCTTTCCCTACCTTTCGCTCTTGTGTTTCAGTTGCAGCTTGCGTCTGTGTTGGCAGCTTGTTTCGACGCTGCGCCTCTCCCTGCGCGACAACAACACCGACAGAGCTCTGATGGCGCTTCCTTATTCTTTGGTTTAACCTAACAAAGTCTTCTTTGCTTACTTGGTGGGTAATCCTCAGGTGGAGTTGATGGTTGTCTTACCCTCAAGCTATAAGGATTGTCGTGATGACACAGATGATTGCCCTTTTGTTAAAAAGGGAAGCAGGAAAAGAGAGAAAACAACAATCACAATCTTTTTTTCTGATTTGAAAATTTCAACCCTGATGGAGAAATTCAAGTTATTAATAAATTTCAGTGGGACACCCACCTATGGAAGTTATCTGAAAGAGTGATCTTAAACTAATAGACAATTGGAAAGCAAGACTCATGGATGGGTGACATATGTTGATTCAACTAACCGTGGCTGAAGACTTCACCCGAATTTTCTTTAAGAAATATCTTAATATTGCAGACAAATCATGAAACTCTCACTATACCGGTATGGTTTAGTTTACCTGGTCTCAAGCTGCACTTTTTTCATCATTTTATGCATTTTTTTCATCATTAGGTTCTCTACTCTATTTGGGTCATTCTTGGGAATCTTTTGAAGCTAGATCTACCCACTTTCAATTTAACCAGACCTTCTATGACCAGAATACTTGTGGAAAGTTGTGATCAAAATACTTGTGAAAAGAGATTACTTTACTTGATGTTACTGAAGTCTGGCTGGGCACAACTCATAATGGATATTGACAACAAATCGTCATGAAACACAAACTTCCTTATTGTACTCACTGTAAGATGTTTGAGCATACCCTTGATAAATGCCACAAGCTCCATCATAATTTGAAATTTAAGGTTCAAGAGAATAAAAATGAGTCTAACCCCACTGCTTTAGATATATTAGTTCCACCTCTGGAGGACACTACCACAAGACAAGAGGTGTCGGTTGCCTCTGTGGACCCCCCCACTGACACTGTTGTTATTGCGACTGATGTGATGCTGGATGACTCTGCTGGACAACTTGTACCTTCAGACTCTATTGAAAACAATACTGAAGGACTATTACCTACAAAGGAGTGTTCAAACTAATAATCATGAGAACCTACAGCTCCCCATCTTCAGGAAGTATCCGGTGTAGAGGCAACTCATACTTCACATATACTAGAACCTAGTGTGGGTACAACGGTTGGTAATCTTTCTGCTACAGCTCTACCACCTCATCAGACTGATACTTCGGATGAAGAATGACAGGTTTACACTTCTAAGAAAAAGAAGAAAAATGGAGATCTACTTGAGCTCAAAAATCTTATGGATGATTTATTGGTTATTTCGGGTAATGGTACGCACTTTACCAAATTGTTAGCTAGATCTCTTCCGAGAACTAGAGACAAAGACAAGACTAAATTGTGATGACATTCACTTTTTTAGCTCCTTAGTAGTTTGGGTTTTTTTGTTTTTTATATGTACCCTTTTTGACTTTTTTGTGTGTTGTGCCGTATGAGTTTGGTGCCTATTTGGGTCAACTCACACAACCTATATGTATCTTTTCTCTTTATTATGTTAGCCCTTGAGATTTTTTCTAATATATATATATATATATATATATATCAGGTTTACACTTCTAGGAGAAAGAAGAAAAATGGAGATCTATTTGAGCTCAAGAATCTTATGAATGATATATTGGTTTTTTCAGGTAATGGTATGCACCTTATCAATTTGTTAGTTGTCTCTTCCGAGAACTAGAGACATAGACAAGACTAAATTGGGATGACATTCACTTTTTTCGCGCCTTAGTAGTTTGGGCTTTTTTGTTTTTTATATGTACCCTTTTTGACTTTTTTGTGTGTTGTGCCGTGTGAGTTTGGTGCCTATTTGGGCCAACTCACGCAACCTATCTGTATCTTTTCTCTTTATTATATTAGCCCATAGGGAGTCATTGAGGTATTAAATTCAGTTCAGCAGTATACCTATCGATAGCTGATCAGACAGGATTGATGAACCACAGTGCTTGAAATTGCCTTATGAGCTTTTTTTTTAAGGAACATCCCTAGAGCGGGATCTAGGTCCTTTCAGAGAAGAAGAAGAGGCATATCTTGAGTGGTTAAACTTTAGTGTGGTTCAACTTGTCATAGATTTCGTCTCGGAGTTGATTCCTCTTTACATTTTTGTTTATTAGACACACTCGGATGAGTACGAAGAGCAGAAGAAGCTAATTACAGGTTTGATGACTCGAGACTTGGTTCATAATGATACTCATCCATGTGTAGTTCTAGTTATGATTGTGCCAAAATAGGATGATTACATATTCTATCGAAATGTGTTTTGGAATGCAAATGTTAACAGGATTGACTTACCGGGAGATTATAATGTTTTTGTCACCTTCAACGTGCTCGACCTGATGCCATACGATGGGGAGATAGAAGCTTTGGTGGATGAGCTCGAAGCTCCCCTCAACCCTAGGAGATTGATGCAGGAGCTTACCGCGGATGCAGACAATACCGAGGGATTTCACAATCACAAGAGACGGGCCTAAATAATCCCATTTTTCTTTTTTATGCTTTCTTTTTTAATATCCTTCATTTCTTTTTAGAAATCCCTATATATGCGATGTATTAGGGTTTAGAATACAGTTTTGGCTCACATTTCTGTCAGGACAGCCGTCAACATCCGTTTCTCCATTAGAGGGCAATATTTGTGAATTTGGGTGATGCTCTAGCTGTATATCTCTCTTTCGATGTGGTGTTTATCCTCACTAACCCTTTCCATATCTTCCCCACATCGCTTCGGACAACCCTCCATTGTTGCAGTTACCCCCAAATAGCTGTACCTTGCTGTTTTTCGTACAGTTTTCCCATTCCAACCATCTGTCCTCGCTGCTTCCACCTAGCCGTCCTCTTGCAGTCTCGTAGCTCTCTACATCTCCAACCGCTTCCGCCGATATTTCCCCTCACTGCAAGAATCTGAAAATAGCATTTTTCTACTGTTCCAGTCACCCATCCATCCATTCCTCTCCTTCCAGCTTGCTGCCCTTGCCGCAACTCCTCCCCTTCGCTGCTACCATCCACGCCCTTTGATTTCGTCGCACCTTCCAGCCTTCACCTAGTCCTTGTTACCTCATCAAAGGGCCAAACTCTCGCCGATCACTAACACCACCCCAAGACCCCATCCTAATCTGATTATTTGTGTCGTGTATGGTGCTATTTTTGCTTTTCGGGTGTCTTGTTGTTATATTTTTCCTATTAAGTGTGTTGATTGTAACTGCTTAGTTGCATCAAGGAATAATATTTGCTTTTTTATTTTAGTTTGGATTAACTCTGGTATCATAAATAACTGTTTTTTATTTAGTTTATTTGTCAAACTTACTTATTGATATTTTTGCATAACATATTTTATTCAGCTACTAATGGTACCGTCTCCACCCGAGTAGGCTTTTCATTTTAGATTTTCATTATTTGGTATTTTTTTAGTATTTACTTTAGTTATTTATTTTTTTTTGGGTATGTGTAATTTCTTTTTGTTATTTTAGTTTTAATTTAGTTTTTTTTTTTTGCTTTTATTTTAGCTTTATCAATGAACTATTAATTTTGAAATAAAATTTATATTTTTTTTGTTTGTTCCTCTTATTATTTGCATGCAATCATTTTTTTAAAAATACAAAATATGTTCAATTCATTTCATCATGCCTTACGTTGCCAGAGTATATCGTCTTCCGGACGCTAAGTGTGACATTTTTTCTAAGGATTGAAGCCACGCAAAAAAGATATGCACAGAATGGTTGTATCATCTCCAGGCGCATTAAATTTGAACAAATTAAAAATGCGGATTCATGATGCCAACAATAAATAATGAGGGTAAAGGCTATTGCGGTTTATGATGATTCATTGGTATTTTAGCTTTGGGCATGGAATTAGGAATCTTCATTATGAACTTGGTGTGAATGGAACAATTTAAATAAAATATAACCAAAGTAATCAAGTAGACTGCAGAGGATGGAATTTTTTTTTTCATCTTATCAGATTTTGTTATTTGTATATTATTTATAATTTGAATTTGAGGAATTTTCACATTTTCTATCTTCCAAGATGATCACTGTAATTTGCCTTAGCTGTGAAATTTTAGTAGCCTTTCTAATTACATGTACTGGCAGGTTTTAACTACTCGTTGTGATAGAATTGGAGTGTCAAAGAAGATCACTGGCCTTGAGCGAGCACGCTTGAGGGCTATTGCAAGGACACTTCAACCTTTGGGTTTTGGTTTAACTTTAAGAACTGTTGCTGCTGGTCATTCCTTGGAGGAGTTACAAAAAGATCTAGACGGTTTGCTTACCACTTGGAAATGCATAATTGAGCATGCAAAATCTGCAGCGCTTGCAGCTGAAGAGGGGGTAGAAGGTGCAATTCCGGTGATGTTGCACAAAGCAATGGGTCAAACTCTGTCTGTTGTGCAGGATTACTTTAATGAAAAGGTGGCCTGTTTTTTATTACACCGATTTCTGTTAGATGAACCTGCTTCTAGGTTTTTGATCTTATTTACTGAATTTTCTTTTTGAAAAATGTTTGTGATTGCCCTGGCTTTTGGGATTTGTAACTTTTCTTTTTCCAGGTTGGGAGTATGGTTGTGGATTCTCCTCGAACTTATCACGAGGTATACTATAAACTATGCCATATACAGTAAATGTTGAAGTAGATTAATGCATTATACTTGTATTGTTTCCTTAGTTTTTGGGTTAAGCTATTAAAGAGCTGAAATTTTAATCTGGAGATTTTTATTCTATGGAGTAGAAATCTTGGCTATGCATTGTATTTGTGAGATCCTATACCAAGGAAAAATTCTCAAATAAATCGCCTCTTTTTATCCTTCAGGTTACTAGCTACCTTCGTGAGGTTGCACCTGATCTTTGTCAACGTGTCTGGTTATATGATAAAAGAACTCCCATATTTGATGAATACGACATAGAGGAAGAGATCAATAACATTCTAAGTAAGAGGTAGGAGCCAGCATTGTAGATTTTGACATTTTGTTGATATCTGATTTCTTAAGCAGTTTAAATTAATTTTTTTAATGCTTTATGAAAATGAAAAATGTGAATGTATCTAGCATTCTCATCATTGAACATATGAACCTCAAACATCATTATCTAGTTCCTTGAATGAATGTTTTTATTTGTGCTTGCCCATCACACAGTTTCTTAGTATCTTATTTTCCAGTCTTTTATTTATTTTTGTTTTAATTTTTAAAATCACGGGGCTGGAGTGAGTCCTGTCCACCTTCTGTACTAGAAATGTGAAAAGACAATACCTTTTGAACTGTTAGTTCATTTTTTGCTACTCTACTTCCTAAAAGGAAAAAAAATGGGAATTACAAAGAATTACAAGAAAACTGCATAGAATTTTTCAAAAAAATTCATCATATAGATTTATATGATGATTTTTTTTTCCATCGAAGCAGTGATTAGGGTGCCTTAAAATTTGCATGTTTATGTAAGACTATTTAGCTCCGTGAATCATTTTGGTTTTAGCCGTTCAATGGTGCAGTACAATCCTGTAGGAAGAAGTCACATAGGAGATGTGAAAGATGTCATGACTCTTGAAATTAGCTTTGGAAGTAGAGTTCGTTTAAAAGGTGGTTATTTAAGGGGGTTAAACCATATCTCTGCCTCTTCTTATTTGGGGCAACCGTTTGATTATTAGTTTTTATGCTTGAAATTCTGGTAACAGCCTCGGTGAATACCCGAGTGGATCAAAGAATGAGGTGGAGGCCTTTATTCCAGAGGAGAAAACTATAAATGAAACATTATTTCACATGTGCCCATTACGAGAAGTCATGCTACAGCTATATATTGACACTAAGTTGTAAACACATAATTTTTGGATGCAAGTTCTTATTAACTGTTGCTTATAATCACATGCATTGCATCTAAGAGAGAATAAAATTATTTTTTCATACCACAATCGCGAACCAAAAAAAAAAAAAGAAGAAGAAAAAAGAAAAAAAAAATAAAAAAAAAATTGCGCACACACCATTAAGGCCATATAAATTAACAAACACTATAATGCATGTGAGGAAGAATTATCAATTTCCTCTTCATGATCCTTATCCTAACCATTTGGGGCAGACTTTAAATGAAATCATCATTCTCCTTTTGAGTACTATTAGCGTTACATGAGTTCTATACCCAGTGAGTGAGGTTCCCACTAATTAATGCAGAGTATTGGGTTGGCTGATGTAAAATAATGTTTTTTTTTTTAAAGAGAAGCAACCTCTTGCACCACATGAAATGTAATGAATATAAAAATAAGTAAAATCGGACATCCATCAAAGCATTTTCCATTTCCTCCCAACCATGATTAATTGTTAATTGTTATATTTAGAAAAAAAAACCGAACCACTTGTTAGAATCTTGTTTAAGGACAAGTCTTTTTTATTGCACCTCTCTTTTTTTGTCCTTTTTTATTCTTATAATGTACTAGAAAGTGCAGCATAAAAGAACCAGTTGTACACCGTCTTAATATATATATATTCTACATTATGCAATTACAGTGAATCTTCCTTGTAAAATGGTAAAGATTCTTTACATACATGAGAGCAACAAAATCTTCTTTATTATTTGGTAGTGAATAAGGTCAAAATGTTTTTCGGAGTGTTTATGGGGAGCCATTTAGTCTCAAACTATCTAATTCTCCCTTAAATCTTTAAATCTAATTCAAAACAATCCATTGAATTCTCAAATATAATTTAAATAAACCAACATAAGGACTATGGATCATATTTGAGTAGTTAAGGGGCTAATCTAAACACATTAGATAGTTCATGGACGATTTTAACCTTCTTCTATAGTTTGATGAAGGAATTACTTATGTTTAGATTTATTTGATTGTTAAATGCTTGGGAGAAAGTAAGCATTTTATACTGAATTCTAATGTTTTCTGGCCAACAGTTTTTAAATGGTTTAGGGTACTGATTGTTGCAATTGATCTAATCACTTCTACATGCTAATCAAATTCTTTTTACGTAGGATTCCACTTTTAAATGGAGGTTCTTTGGTGATTGAACAAACAGAAGCTCTAGTTTCAATTGATGTTAATGGAGGCCATGGCATGCTAGGACAAGGGACATCTCAGGAAAAAGCAGTTCTGGAAGTCAATCTTGCTGCTGCAAGACAAGTGTGTTAGTTTGAACCTTAGCACCCTTGATATTCATGTATTTATTTTTTGTTTTTTTGCATTGCTTTGAAATATTTATGATCTGCATGGCACGATTCTTGTCTTTCTGTATATGTCCGTGATTTTCTGTGGATTGGAAGTAGTCGCAAGGCTTCTTATTCAAACAATTTAGTATAATGAAATCATGCTAAGTATAACTTCCCGGAGTCATTAAATGCAATGCGGCATTTTTTTTTATTTTGCATTGTAATTAATTCAGATTCTTCATAAAATTTATGCACCCATTTTTATATTCGTTTTTTTAGACTGTTTCCATTCAATAATTACAGTACTATCTTTTTTTTTTGCTAGTTTAGTTCATGGATGCTTGCAGCTAGAATGGGAGGGGTGCTCTTTAGGCATAAAGGGCATGGAGCCGCTTATAAATCCTGCTAGCTAGAATCTACTTGCATAATCATATTTTAATACCGTTATAATTTGTGGGCTAAATTGTTTGTGCTGAAAGGGCTGCATTGGGTTTGGAGAGACTTGTTTACTGGAATTCCTACAGTTTATGTATTTTTAATGGGTTCTGCATTCTTCTCACTTCCATGAATTTAAAGTGTCATTTAAAAAATTTAGCTCCATTGCATATATGAAGCCTGTAACAAAGGTTGGGTTGGTCTATTTAGAAATGGAAGTTCATGTTCGAATCACTGGTCCAAGTCCAACTCTCGTAACATGCACTTTTTAGGTTTTATGCATTTCCTACTTCTTGAAATTGCCGTTTAATGTGACTGTCAGAGTTGTAAACTCCTCTGTGTTATTTGGCTAGATGTAGAAGTAAAATTTACTGCATCCTTGATTCTAATTCCTTTTACTCTTTATTACATGATTCAAAATGCTGGCAGAGTGGCATTATTTAATTTAAGGGCATGTAAATACATACCACACAATTCTTATATATTTACATATCTAACACCTAATTTTTATATTTACATGCATATCACTCAAATCCTTAACCACTTCAAAAATTCCACTGTTACTGACTTCTTACAAGTGAAGCACTCCTTTTCATTCAGAGATTTATGCACCAAAGTGTTATAAATGTAAATATCAAACTTTATGTGTTAGATATGTAAAAACATAAGAATTGTGTGGTTTGTATTTAAATCTCCCTTTAATTTATCCTGCAAAGGCGTGGAAAAGGGTGTTGATCTATGTAGTATGACTGAATTTGAGTATATTATCTGTTTAAATGGAAGTCAACATTGGCGCTTTTGCTAAACCTTGCTAGCAAAGTTACATTATAATTAGTTACAACTTCATGGATCCTAGAATTGATGCAAATTTCAATTGCTACAATAACTGCTTGCTACCATTCACCTTTTAGTCAATTTGTAAAGCAGGGCAAGGATTTATTCCAACTTGAGTCTGGTCCAGTGAAACTGAAACTGAAACGAATTATAAAGTGATGATCTATTTCAACTTTGTCGGAATTTTAGGAATTTCTCTTTTAATATCTTTTATTTTTATTATTTATATTTTTAGTAGTTTTTAATTGTAGAATTTTCTATTGTTAGTCATTTTTATTTCTTTTTTCTAGCATGAGGATTTTGTGGCTTCCTAATGTGTTGGCCTTCCCCTGCTATTTATCTTGTAATCGAGTCTTAGGAAATTGAAGAGTAATATATATTTTTCCCCTTCAAAAAATTACATGGTATCATAGCCTATCTTTGCCTTCGAAACATTGACCTAATTCCGTCGAGATCATCCGCGGGTTCTGTTGTGTGACTTCTGCCCCTGCCGGGTTCGCCCAATACCATCATCTTCATGCCTACCACAAACAATATAGTCTCGATTATAACTAAGACTGGATTGCAGCATTTGGAGACCTTCTCGAGATGGTCACCATTAGATCTCACTAGGAAGGAAACGACTGAATTGTGGAGATCAGAGAACCTCGTGATACAATCGCAATTAGAGCCAGCTTGGAAGACAATGACTGGTTCGTGGCATTCAGATAATTGACCTCACCTGATTTGGCGTTGTTCGAGGGATCTGGATATGCTTCTGCTTGGTTTTGACGTCGCAGCTTCTCACAATTCTATCGTTGAGGGTTCTAGACATACCACGATAAAGGATTTTAGTTCCTTGTTGCCCTCCTTTGACGCAGGAAGCCTCTTCTTGGCTTGAGGCTTCTTTTTTGCAGAGAATTTCTCCGTCACCTCTGTTTTCTGCTTTCTTTTTGCCATCTTTTTTTTTTGGCTGCGAGCTTCGTATTGGCGGGCTTCTTCTTTGCTGATTTTGTCTTGATCTTTGGTGCCATTGGAATTTATAATTTGAGGGAAAGAAGACAACTTCTCCTTTCCATTCCTCTAGTTTTTCACATGGAAGGTCTTCCTTTTCGAGTGCCGTGATCAAATACTCAATCAGCTTCAACCCCTTCGGCTGCTTCTCCATTGGAGCCACCGACTCCTCTACTCAACTTTAAATGTCAAAATAACTCACAACCAAAATCGACTCAAATTTTCAGACTTATCCTCTTCTCTCCTTTGATGATGTCATACAAGTCGATGATGACTGACACCAAAAAAAATCCCACAGTTTCTATTGGTTCTAGTAATTCCAAAATCAATTCGTCCTATCTATTATGGTGCAAACATTATAAAAAATCATGTCATACAAAGTAGACATGTTGGAAGTGTAATAATCAATTTTACTTCAAAAAAATTAAGTGTCGTTCGAAAACAGGTGTGCCGTGTACGGGCAGTTAGACAAAAGGCTCTCGTTTCCCTCTTTCGTTTGAACCGGAGCATAAGAGAAAACCGGAGGGAGAGAGAGAAAAAGATAGTGCGAGAGACAGAGGAAGTAGTGGCAGAAGGAGAAGAATAGGAGGAAGGAAGAGGAAGATGTGTGTGAGGAACAAAGCTAAGCGAGGAGGCATCGTCAACCAGGTGAAGGCGACGAAGCAACTTCGACGGTTTCTAAGTAGGAGAAGACCAACTCTAGCCGAAGTAGTTTCTCTCACAGGAAGGGGAAAATTGTTGAAAGGCTCTATGTGTGAGGGAATCCAGTGCCCTAGCCTGGGAACAAGGAGAAGGGGAAGCAAAAAGGAAGGATTGGACTCTTGTGTGCGCTGAATCAATCGACTCCATCATGAAGAAGGAAGAGAATGGAGCCAGCTCGTGTGCGGAATGGAGCTCTCGTTTGAGAGAATACGGGTGGTCAAAGGAATTTTTGGTAATATTAGGTTTATTTTATAATTTAATTAATTAACTATATCTATATATATATAAGCTTATTCTTTTAGTGTTAATGGGGACTCCTTTTCGAGACCGAGGAGTGGATCACTTTGAAGGATAAGGTATAAAATAATTGAAATTTAAGTATGATTTATTAATTTAGATTTAATGTTATTAAAATTCTAATAATATATTATATTAAGGGAAAATTACATACATAACACCCAATTCTTATGAATTTACCTATTTCACACACAACACTTTACCTATGAATGAAAAGATGCATTTGACTATTAATGGGTCATGCTTTTCATATGATACTTGTAATTATGACAGTTTTGTTGTGATATCTGTAAATATGAAAGTTTTGGATGTTATGTATGTAAAAGCTCCTATATTAAGTTATAACAATTATTAGGAGCAAAGAGCATTGATCCAAAAAGATTTGATCATTTAGAGTCAGTAAAATAAACAAACAAAGATTTTAAGTGAGTAATTATATTTTTAAATTTCAGTAATTTTCATTATTTTTTATTGTGTGCTTGATTTCATTTCATGCTCTGTTCTAGTGAGATTTAGATTATAATAAATTTTTCATATTATTAGATAAGAAAATTATGTTTGTTAAACAATTGTATCATAGTTTTTATAAGAAATTTTATTACTACATGATATGTTGATTTCAGTATAGATGCATATAGTAGTTTATTGTATGACTTATAGATTTAATAAATGTGTATTTTATTAGTAGTTAAACCTATGTTGTCTCCTAAGATATCTCATAAAAATATATGATATGATGAAGTTGTGTGTCTATGACTGCTTGTATATGATATGACTTTACTATATTCAATAACATATTAATATCATTTTATATCTGTACAACGATCACATGAACATCGTCTAAAAATTGTGTCAATTAATACACATAAATATTAATATATTTTTCCATATACCTGCACGAGTACCTTAGTATTTCCTTACTAATATCATTAAAGGGCGACTCCATCACAGTTAGTCATGCACAGATAAATAATTAACATAAACATATCATTCATGTATTCATCGCATTCAATCCAATATACTATACAAAACATACACTAAATGCATGAGAATAAGTAGCTACAATATTCATAATGATATGACCAATTAAAAAAAAATATCTATCCGAATAAAACTCGTACAAGTGTCATCAATTGCAAAATATTTGAGAAGAAACAAATTATTACCATAAATTAAAAGTACGAGCACTCACCTCGATGACGATTAATTTGTTCTTGAATTTGTATTTGCTTCTAACCTCTTAAAATTTATGCCTACAATAAATATGGGTGTAAAATTTAATTAGTTATTATTTTAATCTTCATTATTTAAGTATTAAATTTTTATATTTATTCGATGTAATCCCACACGCGCGCGCACACACACACACACGTTTGTGTATATATATATATAATATTTATATTATAATTATAAAATTTTTATTAGATATCTTACCCTTATAAATCTTCCCAGTCGAGCCTTTGCCCACCCGAACTCCTCTCTCACTTTGCACATGACGTTCTTTTTCCTACGTGCGAGGGCTTGACTTTAACTCCCGTGCGAAACTCGATGACGTTGCGAGAGCATTTCGACGCGACGCCTTCTTCCTCTCCTCTACTCATCACTGAAGCAGCCTCCTCTTTCGCTTGACAGAGGCACCGCCTCTGCCCTAATTCTCACGTCGCCCTCTCTATGACATGCTGGTCATCTCCCAAGTAAGTCGGCATGCAACTTAAAAAGGCAAATTTGCATCTTCGACTTCTTGACCTCCACTCTCTCTCTCGCTATGTTCAGTTCATTTTCTCTCGCTTCCACGTTCAGTTTCACAACTCAATTTCTCTTCTTCGGTTTCCTTGTTTCTTCTTCCCGGATTTATCGGTTCCTCTCCCTCCTCCCCCATAACTAAAACGGGATTGTTACAATCTTCTTTACTTACAAAAATTTTGTCCTCAAAATTTATAAATATACCTCAAATCATTTATCATTAGCAGGTCGACATTAGCTATCTATAAATTTATGTTGAAAATAGGGGTCATTAGTTAAGATTGAAAGATAATTATTATAAAGGTAAAGATTCGATACAAGACGACTAGTATATTATAAAAATTACCCTTACATATAAGAAAGCACCAAACGCATCAGACCTCACCACCAGCAACAACAATAGGTTCTTCAGACTCACAATGAGTGAGGAAATATATCCGAGGTCGAACCGGTTGTCTTGGTTGACCTTGAGAAGGAGATGAGGCTATTGTCTACCTTTTTCTGCCCGCCTGCCAACTTTTGTGAAAGAGCTCCACCTAAGCACTCTTTTGGCCAAGTGATAAACAATATTTTGCTATATGAACAGGTTGATGAGGCCAATAACAAGTGTTAGAGACCACCAAGCACTCACTTTTATGTTGTTTTACACATTTGACACGAGTGACTACTGTACCTTCAGTCGTATCTCTGCTAACTCCACCCGAATTATTTTCGGACTTCTTCTCATTGGATCCTTCCTAGAGATCTACATGTTCCTCTATATTCTTCCTCTTGTGCATCTCTTATGCTTCTGTGTAAGTTGATAGTTGATCTCTACTCTTCTAGCTCATTCTACTAATGCCGAACATTCATCTATCCCTAAAGGTACCAACAACTATCTGATTGAATCTTTTAACTCTGAAAGGAATTTGTAGTACTTTTATTCTGTAATAGCGATCAACTGTGGCACATATTTTAATAGTGCAATGAATTTTGCTGCATGCATAACTGTCTTCTTCCCTTGCCTCAACTTGGATGAATTTATTTTGCATGTGTTGTCAAGAGGATGGAGGTACGAACCACTCTCTAAAAATATCCACGAAATCCTCCTAACTTATTATTGTGTTGGATATGGCCCCTAACCTGTCCTGATGCTGCCCATGCCTCCCCCTTTTCGGCTTCTCCATATCGCCAATGATACTCTTCTTTCATTCGGACAAGTCATGCTATCTAGTATCCTTTTAACTCGTCATTTTGTTGGATATGCCCCATAACTGTCACCACCATCACCTGGCATCCGCCCTACACGAGTTATGTGTCCTGTGTCACGTGTGTTGTATTTTTTTCTTTCAAGTATGTTGATTATAATCATCTATTTGCTTCCGGTAGTAATATTTATTTTTCAATAATGGTTTGGGTTAATTTCGGTGTTTTATATTTATATATATTATATAAAACACCGAAATTAACCCTAAACCCTAATCCCTAACCCATTCAAGGGGGGTCTCACACTGATCTTGAAAGGATGAGAATAAGATGCCTTAAACCATCAACATATGTATAAAACACCGAAATTAACCCTAAACCCTAAACCCTAACCAAGTTGTGTGTCTCGTGTGTTGTATTTTTTCTTTCAAGTATGTTGATTGTAATAATCTATTTGCTTCCGGTAATAATATTTACTTTTCTAATATATATATATATGTTTAGAAAACCGAAGGACTAATATATTAGAAAGGAAAGGTACAAAAATGTTGGATGAGATGGGCCCAAACTGGAACCTTAAGCACCCAGTATACAACACGTTCCAAAGTCCCAAAAAAATACATGTATACTTGTTGACCTCATTTTTAGTGAGGTCTAGTCTTCCGCTTAGGGTTTAGGATCTAGCCTTAGGGATCTCCCTTCGACTATCTTAGAATCTTAGAAATGAGACCCGCCTCGTTTTAGAAATCCAACCCACTTCTGTCCCCTTCTGGAGATTCGCGTGTGTGGTATCGACTTCTAACACTTAGAAGGATGAAATCAACATGAGGAAACCTAAAAGGGATTCCCTATAGTCTATAGGATTTTTCGAGCCTTAGGGTGGCCTTCTGCACAATTCGCACTCCTGCGCGCACCAGCTTCGCAATTCGGAGAGTCGACGTGTCCGATC
>NW_018250931.1:261612-261870 GCF_001263595.1 Phalaenopsis equestris
CATAATTCGCATCGCTTGCACTGTTATTCGTCGAGGGCTCGAGTAAACCTGTTGAGACGATCGATCGCGGGTCGAAATTTTGTGAAATTTGAATTTCGACGCGTTTTTGACTCGATTGTCGACGACGTCGTCCGAGCGATCCCAGATGACAAAACAGACTACACCTGCGCGTCCAGAACGTCGATTTTTCCTAGGGAGGACACCCATTTTGTCGCGTCGCCGCGCGCGAGTAAATCGTGTTTTGATTAATATATATAT
>NW_018250931.1:262134-262362 GCF_001263595.1 Phalaenopsis equestris
CCTCCCCCTGCCCCCCCGCGCTGCCACTATTCTCGCCGCTCGGACTGAGAGACTTCGATGGCTTCGCCTTCTGTGAGCAGGGAGCGCGTCCTTTTTCTTTGGCCCGATTCGAGTGCTGTGGGCTGTTGAGGGCGGTCTTCTTTCTCTTCTCTCTATTCTCGGCCTATATACACAGCTCCTTTTGAAGTTTTTGAGGTTGTTGAGAAAAGTTTTTGAGAGGAGTGGAAA
>NW_018250931.1:263525-264403 GCF_001263595.1 Phalaenopsis equestris
GTGGACCCTCGAGAATAAATATAACTGAGTCTAGTCCCATACGAGTGCTTGCGGTCCCCCTCATCCGAATTTTGTTTCTTTGTTTTATCGAAGCTTTGGGACAGAGCACTCGTGTTACTTTTCCTTTCTTTTGGAATTTCCCCGGGAGTTTTGAGGATTTTCTTTTACTTGAGTCTTTTTTGTTGATTTTCTCGAGTCTCTCCGCTTTTCCTCGGGTTTTCTGGACGATGTTTCTTTCGGACTTTGCTTTTTAAAATACATTTAGGTTTGCTATACTTAAGGAACAGCAGATCTCACGGGCGTACAGACTTGCTTTACATTTTACAGCAATTAATTTTCCTGTTTCTACCTGCTACTGCTCTTCTTATACAGCATGTTATACCATTTCTGTTTATACCTGCTACCGTACCGTACAGCATGTCATATTATTCCTGTCTTCTACCTGCTACTGCTCTTCCTGTAAAGCATGTTACACTTGTCCTGTTTCTACTTGCTACTGTTCTTCTTGTATAGCATGTTATACTGCTCCTTTTTTTTTGCCTACTACTATTCCACGTGCATTCTATTGCTTTGTTTCTGCATTGCACACTTTATATTGTATAACTTCAAGCATGTATTCTTTTTGCATAGGATGTTTAGAAGACTACAACCATAGGGCTGTTTGATTTAACACTATAACTGGACACCCTAGAAAACTTAAACTCGTCATGACAAGGAGCTTGGAGCTAGCACGGCGGGCAGCACGGCCATCTTCAACAGCATAACGCGTCTTCCCCAGCAAAACCATCCATTTTTCCTAGAAATTAAACAACAATCCATAGGTTTTCGAGGTTGTTTGCCTAGCGCAACATAAATCCTCCTCCTTTTCTTTAGGCATT
>NW_018250931.1:265099-287361 GCF_001263595.1 Phalaenopsis equestris
TATATATACGTAAATTAAAACGTCCTTCCGAAGCAGACGATGGGATTTCAATTCCGGCTGCATACAGCTTCTTACGGGCGACCCCCCAAACAACCTTTCTCTTCTTTTTTTGTGCCGACAATTCTCAAAATACCAAAATTATAAACTAGACACGTAAATTCTATGCCAAAAGTCTCCAAACACTTGATAATTGGAGCTTGATTACGACCCAATTTATCCTTACCTCTTATCTCTGGTTCTAGTTAAGAAGCCTGCTAACAAATGGTGAAGTCTGCTGCCTTTACTTGAAATAACTGACGTATCATCCATTGAGTTCTTGAGTTCTAGTAGCCTTTATTCTTCTTCTTCCTGGATGTGTAAACTCGTCAATCCTCATTCGAAGACTGACTCTTCTGATCAGTGTATTGGTCCAAGATTGTCGAACATGTGTATGTTGTTGCACAACATGATCCCCTTGTGCCTGTCTGACAGTAACTACTTGTTCGATCTGATGAAGTGGTAGGACTGCAGTAGAAAACTCATTTAGGGCAGAATGTTGAATTTGAGGCTTGGGCACACCTATGGCTCGACACCCCACCACGAGATTGCCTACCGTCTTATCAATGATAGGTTCTAGAGTAGGTGAAGTATCAAATGTCTCCTCTGCCACCACCAACCGAGGTTCCACAGGAGGAATCAGAGGACCTTCATCTTGAGCATTATGTGGAGACTGAATTGTTGAAAGATTTCCTGGGAGGAAATTGAACCGACAACCACGTTGGCCAGTGGACTAGATGGTATGGTTACCACAGTGTTATTGGGGTTAGAGATATCCTTATGATGATCAAGAGTCTCACTGACTTGGAGAAGAGTCGGAGGGGGGATTTCTAAATCTGGTTGGCACTTCGCTTTTTTGGTTTTAGATAGGGGTGTAAGTGGTAACTTTGAGAATTGGAGTGGTCGAACATACGACAGTTAGAGAAATACACAGGGAAAGACTCAATAACTACCATTTGCCAATATCCTTAGTGTTGTGAGCCTAACCAAATTTTCTTAGGAGCGGTTAAAGTGATGTTCCTTTCAACAAGCACTTTGGCTTCTAAAGGATGTGAAAGATTAAAAGTGGGAACGCCCGTTTTGAGTTGCTTACCATAGACTGTAGCAATAGAGTACTACACTTATTGATTAAAATAATGAAATTTCAGGTCAGAAAGGCGAATCTAGACCGGTATGATTGGTGGTTCCATGTGTGAGTCAAAATCCACAGTCCATTTCAAGATTTTCATTACTTTGTTATCAATACAAACCAGTCTTCTAACAAATAAACGTGTGTAATCATTTTCATTGTTCAGTTGAATAAGGATGTGCCGCCTATCTAAAAGTCCTAATTTACACTCTCCAACAAGGTGCATAAGCTCAAATTCCTCACGTATAAACTCCAATTTAGGATGGCCATAAATGAATTTCCTGACCAAATTCAAACGACAAGAGGAAGCAAACAGATTACATTCGGTTTCAGTATAAAAGATTGTTGACTTCCCATTCTTCATACCAGTTTTTTTGATGCAATAGAACTTGACACCTTCCGATAACTCAAAAGAAGGCGGAAGCAAACACGATTTAGGAATACCTGAGACATGAATACCCGCAAGGGAAACAACATAAGTTTTGGTTGAAGCCATTGCCGGTTGAAGGAGGCCCCTCACCACAAAAAAGACCCCGACAACCCAGGGGGTCAAAACAAGTTGAACGACAATTAGGGCAACTGCAGCAGGTAGAGGGAGGAAGCGAAATTTAACTGAAGGATGCAGCGACGTTGTGCTCGCGTGTAGAGGGAGGAAGCGATCGAAGGCAGAGGAGGAAGGTCTGTGTCTTTTTCGAAAGGAGAAGGGGAATCATTGCCATGAGTTCAGCGTGCACCGAAGTGGCCGTCGTTGAAACTCCGAATCGGTCGTCGCTTGGCCGTCACTGAAAACCTAAATTGAAAGAACTTCATTTTTCTTCAGAGGCGGTATCCGCCTCTGCCTCCATCAATATATATAATTCCAGGAGGAAGAAGAAGAATGATCTACTTAAGCTAAGGAATCTAATGGATGATACTCACAACTCACCAATCTGTTAGCTGGTTTCTTTTCGAGAACTAGAGGCAATAGCAAAACTAAAGTGAGTCGACCTGGTTGATCTTATATGTACCATCTACTTTTGGGTTTTTAATTTTCTTCTTTTTCTTTTTGTGTGTGTTGTACCGTATGGGTTGGGTGCCTATTTCCTATTTGATTTGGGTGTACTCATACAATCTATCTGTACCCCTTTCTCCTTAATATAATTGCCCTTGACTTTTTAATATATATATATATATATATATATAAATGCGCAATCAGGTGGTCTGTTGAATGACAGTTTCGGCATAAGTTCTCTCTGTCCCTGGTTCGAATCCATCTGGTTCAAATTAGCACATATGGGGTGGACAGACAAGTTTTTTTTTGAAGTGTTAATAGTAAGTGTATTTGAAATCAGAAAATACTTGAAGAGATAGTTTTGAGATCAATAAATGGTTCACCTTGAAGGATAAGGTATATGATAATTAAAATTTAAGTTTGATTTATTTAATATAAGTTTTATGTTATATTAAATTATAATAGTTATTAAGACCAAAGACATTGATCCTAAAAGATTTGATCATAAGGAGTGAGTTGGATAAACAAGCAAGATTCAAGATGAATAATTATATTTTTAAATTTCAGTAATTTTTCATTATTTTTAAATGAATATTTGATTTCATTTATGCTCTCTTGTAGTGAGATTTTGATTGTAATAATTTTTTCATATTGTTAGATATGAAAATTATTTATGTTAAACAATTGCATTATAGTTTTCATAAACAGTTTTATGACGACATGATATATAAATTCCAGTATAGATGCATATATTAGCTTATTGCATGAGTTATAAATTTAGTATGCATTCATGTTTTTGGTAGATAAATAGAAATTTTCTCATAAGATGTCTCATAAAAATGTTTATTATGAACAATGAAGTATTGTATTTATGAATGTTTGTATGTGCATGTTAAGAGGACGAGTTATTAAATAGGAAGTGGGCACTGGTGTACCCACACATGTAGATGTTATCCCATCACCCTAGACAATTGTGATGTTTAGATGCTAATTATTGTGCTGACAGAAAAATATTGGCCTGGGCGAGTAAACATCTTTCCACCTTAGACAGTCGTATAAATCAATTTACCAACTGCTATGCTTACAAAATTATATTGGTCAGGGGTGTGTTAGGTTTTCTTTTAACGGTGCTCCTAAGACAATGTGAATGTTAATATCATGAAGTAAAATTAAAGTTGAAGATTAAATCTTGAAGTGTATAATTAAGGTCAATGCATATGAACTTTATGTTCTTTTTATTATATAAATGTCATGGACATATACATTAGATTATTATTAAATTTTCTATAATGAAATATGAAAGACCAACATGTATAATTGTTTTTTTTTCCTTGGGTTACTCTAGTTTAAAAGTGTCATTGCTCCTAAGTTATTTTATATGTCATTATGTTGTTTAAATACTTTAGGTTTAAGCTTTCGTTTAAGATGAACACTAAATGAGATAATGTTCACATAAAACGAGTTTAACAACCAGAATGGTAACTTTTTATTTTGTCAATTTAATTGCCCATTTCAGTGGTCTTTCCAATTCATATGTGGCTATTAAATTGTTAGTGATAAAAATTGAATAATAGAAAATTTTAATTTCACCGTCGATTGTCTCCTCTCACCTTGGTTAATTCCAAGTCCTGAACCAGATCATTATAAGAAACTTTATAATAAATCCACAATTTGGAGATTAAAATCTAAACGTGAAGTTCATGCCTATCATGCCACTGTTGTTGATGCTTAAGAACCTTCTGCCAATTTTGATGTAATACTTTTCACAAAAGAGTAATTAGAGCACTTGCACAAGTTATTTTAATCTCCAAAATTATTAGTAACGCTGTCTTGCTTTCTCGACATAAGGGTAACTCTCTAGTAACACTTATTTTATTTATTCTTGAATAATTGATTATGACACAACTGATCATATGACTGGTTCTAAATTATTTTTATCTTATAGATGTGTACAGACAATAAAAGAGTCGAAATTATCAATGATTCCCTCTTGGTAAATGTTGGGATAGGAACTATCAAACTCATATCATTGTTAACCTTTCGTAATGTGCTCCATGTTATCAATTTGTCTTGTGATATATTGTTCATTAACAAAATTACTTATGTTTATCAGTGTCAAGTTAATTTCTACTTATTTTGTTATGAGTTTTAAAAATTAATCACTGGTAGGATTATTGACAGTGCTAAGAAATATAATGAAATTTATTATTTTGACAATGAACTTGATATGAATAGACAATGTCAAAATCCTTGTTCAAATTTTGGTTTTGTTTCTAAAGACAATGATATTATGCCATAATAGATTAGGTCATCGTAATTTTCAATATTTAAAATTCTTTTTTCTTAGTTTATTTCAAAATAAAAATTTATCTTTTCAATGTAAAGTTTCTCAGTTTGTCAAACATCATTGTGCGTCTTTTCCTCCCTAAGTTTACAAATCAATTACATATTTTACTCTGATTCATAGTGATATATGAGGTCTTTGTAAACATTTTATGCACTCTGAAAAAAATAGTTTGTTACCTTCACTAAAGATCACACTAGGTTAAATTAAGTGTATTTAATGAAAGAAAAATTTGAAGTGAAAATCTTTTTTAAAAAAATTTACACCATGATACAAAAGTAGAGGTCCGTCGTCGTCTACTAGTGCGAAATCAACGTCGTCGAACCTCGCGAATCGGGGCCGCGAGCAGCTCGACGAAGCTTTTCAAAAACAGAGGAGCGAAAAAAATGTCGTAGCAGAGGCTAGGGTTCGCCGTGAGGTGAATATATATATATATATATATATATATAGGGTTCGCCGTGAGGTGAATATATATATATATATGTGTGTGTGTGTGTGTGTGTGTGTGTGTGTATTTATAATTAAGTTTAAATTATAACAGCTCGTATGGTTATGTTTTTTGCTCCTATTGCATAGAATTGGTGCAGGTCGAATCCTACACCCTACATCTATTTTTTTAATTAATTTATACTTGCCAATTTGAGCTGAACACGAACTTAACATGAACAAGAAAATGTAATTTGAGGTAAACACTAATTTATTGTTCATGAGCAATTTCAAACACAAGCTAATTTCAAACGAGCTGAATAGGAGCCGAGCCTACGCTCGCTCAAGCTCTACTTGTTAATAGCCTTAGTCCTCATTGAGCCTTTATCCCATGATCAGTCCCCTTCATCTTCGAGTTTTAAGTCTTCTAGTCCTAACTTAGGTTTAGCCTTAATCCTAAACTTAATGATTCTGGTCATCCCATTGCTACTTGTAAGGGGGTGTGGTCTTGCACCCAACATCCAGTGTCTCATTATATGTCAGGAAAATATTGCACTTATTTTTCGTGTTTTTATCACACATTTGTCTTGTATGAAGATTCATAATATTATATATGATGCTCTGAAAGTTTTTAAGCTGAAAGAGGTTGTCTTCAAAGAGTTGAAAGCTCTGAAAAAGATGACATGTGAGAATTGGTTGATCTATTTAGTGAGAAGAAAACTATCAAATTAAAATCGGTGTTTACAGACTGTTAGTGTTTACAGACTGTTATGATTTTGATGAATCTTTAGAATGGTACAAGACTCGTCTTGTTACTAAGAGATTCAAACAGTTCTAGGACATCGATTAGCTAGAGATTTTTGCCTCAGTTGCAAATTTAAACTCTATAAATTTCTTATTTCACTTGCAACTAAAATTGAATGGCCCCTACAATAGCCGAATATAAAAAATGCATATCTCAATTGGGGCTTTGAGGAGAAATTATATGTGGATGCTCCTTCAAGTTTTAGTGAGAAGTTCGACACTAGGTGTGTAACTGAAAAAGCCATTTTATGGGTTGAAATAGTTACCGAGAACACGGTTTGAGAAATTTAAAGTATTTGTTAATGGCCAGAAAGTACACTTACGGGCAATGAGATCATAAAATGTTTTTCAGAAATTCTGATTGTGCATGTGGATGATATATTTCTCACAACAGATGACGTATATGAAATGTACCAATTGTTGACTTCCCTCTCATTGGTTGTTGAGACCAATGATTTAGAATCTTTGAGGTATTTTCTTTACAAGGAAATCGCTAGATCGAAGAAAGCAATTGTTTTTTCCCAACGAAAGTATGTTTTGGATTTTCTAAAAGAAACTGAGACGAGTGGTTGTAGACCTATAGACACTTCAATTGATCCCAATCAAAAACTAGGAGATGAGAAGGAAGGTAACCCAATAATACAACTAGATATAAAAAATTGGTGGGAAATTTGGTATATTTATCACATACACGGCCAAATATCACATTTTTTGTAAGTTTGGTAAGTCAATTTATGCATTCTCCCTGAGAAACACCTTAAAGCAATTAACATAATCCTTAGACATCTACAAAATACTTTACTCTTTCAGAAAACCACCCAATAAAATACTTCTTCTGTTTTTTTTCTTGTAACCGAGTCCTTGGAAATTGAAGTAGAATAATTATTTTTCCCTCCGAAAATCTACACAAATCAATGTAACCTGTCAAAGAAATTTGTATCAATACATCAAAATTAAACTATTAAAATTTTTTTTTATTGAGGTCAATTTTTGAGAATAAAATGTTAATTTTTGCGCAATTTTTGAGAAAAAAATTTTAATTTCTTGAGATGAAGTGCCCTTGCATTCCTGGTTTGATAAATCTTACTACATTTTTAAATAGGTAAAAAAATATTTGAAAAATAGGCACAATTAAACTACTTGTGTTTGTTGGTTTTAATAATGATATCAAAGTTAACCCAAACGATGATTACAACAACAACAACAAAGCCTTAATCCCACTACGTGGGGTCGGCTACATGAATCCTTTTTCTCCATTGCATCCTATTTAGTATCATATTTTCATTTAGTTCTAGTAAATTAAGATCATTTTTAATACAATAAGCTTAAGTCTTCCAAGGTCTACCTCTGCCTTTCTTAACCCAAACGATGATGGAGTGAAAATATTTATTGTTGAATTCAAAAGTTACAACGAAAACTTCTCAACTTAAAATAACACAAACTTGCAAACTGTCAAAATAAGAATAAAAATAGCACAAAATACAAACGACTACAAAACACAAATGACTCTCTAGGGGAGAGCGACAAGTCTAGAAGGAAGGGAGGAAGGTGTGTTAGTGCTAGAGGAATCAACAGGGATTGATGACGTATTGGAAGGGGGGTTGGAAGCAGGTGCAACAGAGTTGGAAGGAGTAGGGTGGGGTGTTGGCCTTTTGGAAAGGATTTGACAGCAGGTGGCAGTGGTGCTGGAGAGGGTAGGAGTGGCGACGGTCTGCTGGGAGGGGGTTGACGGCAGGTGGTTGTGGTGCTGTAGGGAGCAGGAGTGGTGGTAGCCTGGTGGAAAGGGACTGGCAGCAGGTGCTGCGATGCTGAAAGTAGCAGCAGGTGCTGGCAGTTTGCTTGACAGGTGCAGGAGGGATACAACATGCTGTAAGGGAGCGGGAGGAGGGGTAGCCTATTAGAAGGTGCTGGAGGAGATCAATGATTTCTAGCGGCTGCAGGAAGGTGGAGGAACAATGGGGATAGTCATCATATCGAATGAGTTATTTAACTGGAGTAACTTCTCGTCGTCGATACAACCCTCAGAAGGCAGAAACTCCGGAGGCAGAATTTTGAAATAAAAAAACAAGTCAACTGTTCCTCTAAGCTAGGAAAGTGGCCTCTTAATAATAGGTGAGAGTAGATAAAAACAAAAAGTAATGGAAAAGGAAAGGGACGGAAAAGGAAGGGACTAGAAAAGTCATGGAGTATTTAGGAAGAGAATTGAATTTTAAATACTTGGTAGGAAGGTGGCGGTAACTCTTGTCTTATTAGAAGGTTGGCCGGTCCAACCTCCCTGCTAGACTGACACCTTCATGCTAGATTGACCAATCCAACCTAGCCCCGTGTCAAATAGCTTTTGGATAATCTAATTTTCAATACCATCTTTTTCAATGTCATGTCTTCCTCTATTTTCTTAGGCCCTTCATGTTCATTTCCATCATTACAATTTTTGCTCGCCATTGTTTTTCCTTATTTACTTAGATCCATCTTCTCTATCTTTAAGATTTATTGATCGAAAACTTAGACTCTTGTACTCTTATTTTCTTCTCCAAATTCTTATCATCTTTTCACTTTATTCATGCCAACTTATCATAATAAAATTGTAATTTATTAATGGCATTCAAGTATTTCCATCAATCACTATGGCTAATTTTCGTCTCTATTCCTAATCTTATTTTTAGAATAACGGGCATATATTGCAAGGCAAGGTGTTATTAAATGATTGCCTTAGTAATGATGAAGCTTGCCTGCAAGGTGGTGAAAGGCACTATGGGCTTAGCTGGCCCTGCTTTAGGCATGCTCACAACTCGTCTTTAACAGTGCTACCATTTCCTTCCCAATGGTCTCATAGTTTAATCCAAAAATTTTGACAATGAGCTTCTGCCCAATGATTAGTTGTTTTGGCGTTGAAAGATTTGTTTTTCTGCAGCAGGTTATTGGACTTTGATTTTATTGTGGTTACCTGTAATTGGCCCACATGTAGGCATTCTTGTCAACAGAGTGGCATAAATTATCAGTCATGAATGTGGTACATTTCGATCCTTAACATTAGAGCATTTCATATTATTTTCCCTTAATTTATTATTTCCGGCCATAGACTGATTGAAGAATTGGTTGAGAGAGAGAAGAACTTGGTTCAACAACAAAGACAACAACATCGAGCCTTTGTTTCACTAAGTGGGGTCAACTAAATGAATCTTTTTTTTCCATTGTGTCTTACTGAATGTCGTATTTTCATTTAATTCAAATAAATTAAAATCATTTTTCTATTACATGCCCAAGTCTTTTTAGATCTACCTCTACCTTTCTTCACAGAAGTCAAATTTAAAGGATTTACTCGTAACCAAACCATTTATGGTGAACCTCTCTGATCTTGTCTGTCGCTGGAGCTAGTCCAAACTTTTCACAAATATATTTGTTTCGCATTTTTTCTCTAAGTGTAAAGCCATTCATGCACAAGAGCATTCTCATCTCAACAACAATTAACTTAATCATATGTTTCTCTTTTACCGGCCAACATTCTGCACCATAAAGCATTGCAGGTCTCACCACCATCTTATAAAATTTTCCTTCAAGTTTAAGCGGTACTTTGCTATCACACAATAGGCTCTATTCATTCCTCCACTTCAACCATCTGATTTGAATTTTACTAATAACATCCCCATCTATATCACCATCAATTTGAACAATATACCTGAGATGTCTAAAATGTTCACTCTTTTTAATGATTTAATCGCCAATTGTTATAATCTCGCCACTAGATCTACTACTACTAAAATTACATTTCATGTATTCAATTTTAGATCTACTCAAACGAAAGCCTTTAGGTTTTAATGTTAACCTCCATAGATAAAGTTTTTCTTGAATTTTCTCTCGTTTTATCCACAAGAAGGATATCATTAGCGAAAAGCATGCACCAAGTTACATCCTTCAATAAATGTCCACTAAGAACTTATTAACTAAAGAAAAAAATATATGTGCTTAAAGCTGATTCCCCTTGTAATCCAACTGAATTTGGAAAATATTCGGTCAATACTCCTTTTATTTGAACACACCAACGCTAATATATATATAAAATATAAGTAACATCAATACATCAACACATTTCTTTTCTAAAACTCTCTAAAGTATTTCTTTTGGAACATTATCTTAAGTTTTTTTTTCTATATAAGCAAAAATAATATGTAGATCTACTTGCTCACTCTAGTTCTCCATCAAACTTTTCAATAAATGTATAGCTTCCATGGTAGACTTGCCCGGGATGAATTTAAACTAAATTTGAGAAATGTTTCTATTATGTTGTAACCTATGTTCAATTATTCTTTCCCATAACTTTAATGTAATGAAACATTAACTTAATTCCTCTATAATTTGCACTCTTTTATGCATCCCCTTTAAGTTTTTCATTTTGATTCCCCAATCACATCTTTTGCAACTTGTTTATTAGTACTCGGTACTTTATCCCACACAATATTACAACTTCTTCATGAATATCTTAAATTTTAACTTGCTGAAGTTTACCCATAAAAATAATTTAATTTGTCTTTTAAGTGCCCTCATCTAATTATATCATAATATTTCATTGTATTATCTATCTTTCAACCCTTCTTCAAAATCCCAGCAAGAGTAGTGTTGGTGGTTGGAGCTGAGCTGGATGGTTAAATTTTAGTGAGTATAATTCTATCACAATATGTGGTAGAATTATATTTGTTTTATATAATTTTTCCATCACATTCTTAGTCTGTTCACTTAAAAACAAATGTAGTTCTTTGAAGTGTCTTTTAGGGCATGTTTGATTGGAAGTTCGGTTAAGCTAAGTCAAGAATTGAAAGGCGTAAGCATTAGCGGTGTTTAGTTATTTTTATTTTAGGAAGCTACTTCACTTCAAAAGCCTACAAACCGTAATTTGGGCATTGATTTTGTCAACTTAAATTAAAGATGATTTGCATTACAATGAAGATACTTCTTAAAATTGTCTAATAAGATGAAGGAAGCCGCTCAGTTTTTGGCCCTAAGAAGGTATATGATATAGTTCTTAGACACGCTTCTAACTTTTTTGTTGTTTCAGATTGCTCGAGAGTTGCGGCTAAGGGATATTGGTGGCATCATTGTCGTGGATTTTATTGATATGGCTAATGAATGTAAGTATATGCTATGCAAGCAGATTCTTTGTTATTAATATTGGATGCAATGAATTTAAATTCTTCTAAGAAACCAAGCATGAATTGGTCTTGCTTGATGATATTGGTGAAGCGCAATTTAATTCTTAATTAAGAGCTCCTTGGATCTTTTTTCAACCATGCAAATAATTTAATCATCCCGAAAAAGGGTATAAAAGGACACTGTACGTAAACATGTAGCAATATTAATTTAATTAAAAGTTCCTGCATTTGTTTCCAATTTTCATTGGTGTGTCCCTTTGTAAGCTGTGTATGTTTATGAATTGTGCTACAGAAGTATCTTTTGGCATCTCAAATATGTTTAATTGAACTTTTTCGTTTTTGTATCCACACTGCAAAGGAAGCGATATCAAAATCATAGCTTCTTTCTATGGTTCCGTTTTTTTCCTCTTGCAAATTTTACTCGCCGGCAAGAATTTAACTGATATCTCTTAACTCATACTCCTGTCATCTTCGGCATATCTTACCTTGTCGGAGTAACAATGGAGATGAAAAGAGTTTGTAAAAACTTTTTGAATAAGTTATACACATATGCTAGTTAATCCTACAATTTTCATACCTAGCTTTTTTTAATCTACTATTTATCCAAAAGACTTACTAGTAGTTTTACTCCCAATTATTTGTGTAAATTATTTTCATCAAGGATTTGTCATTAGTTTTTCCTCGGTAATTTTTCTCACTCAGTAAATTTTCTCACTTAGTTCTGTATTTACTCCTTTCGCACATCTTTTTTATTCTTTTACCAGATAATATTTTCATTTATTGCGTTTCTTACATTTTTTTATCCTTTTTGTATCTCAACCCCCAATCTCGTACAGCTTTAGTTTGCCTAATCATATAATCTTATAGTTTTAAGATTTAATAGCTTATAATCCCAATATTTCTTTCTATTTTAATCACTAAGTTTTCATTCTACAAGTTATATATTCTCTTCATGACCTCAATTGCTTTAACTTGTTGAAGTGCTTTTTTTATTTTATAGTTATCTTTTCATTTCTGATTCAGAGACAGATATGACTTCCTGAAAGTTTATTTTCTTTTCCTTTTTTGGATGTTTTGGCATAATCATAAAATTTTGCAGTCGATAACTTTCCATAACCCCTTTATGTTACAGGCGCGTTTTCAGCATAGTTAATGAACTATTAATAATATTCTTTTCCTAGAGAATTTTTTTTTGAATGGTTAATGCCAAGAATTGGAGAGAATAGATTGATTCTTTCATTCCAATATTAATGTACCATTCCTAGGAGAGTTTTTTATAGGAAACATATAAAATTAGGGAATAATAAGTGTAAAGTAATTGCAAAAGTTTATGAATTGTTGAGGTGACTGAATAATAATTGTAGATTACTTAGAATCGTCTATGGATTGATGAGATTGCACAAATAATCTCGGATCAGTGCAGTTGGATGAAGTAAAAACGGAGGGTGAAGGATTACTGAGTTTGGTCGAGTATTGATAGAGGCAGAATTGATTGTAGTGGAATTATGGAGATGGATTGTATGCATGCATGCCAGGCTTGCATGCCAATTTTCGAAAATTTATTCCTGTTGATCCATCTGTGGCTGTAAATGCAGTACATACTGACTACTGTCTAGACTTTTTTTTATTTTTTATAAAATGCTTCTATTTCAATATGTTTTAGATGGTCATATTGCATAAGATTTTGTAATATTGATGACTGATTTATTATCATAGCACAATTTCATAGGACATCTTCATTCAACTTTTAAAATTTTCAGGATAATTTTTAGCCATAATGGTTTATAAATTTATAGTATCATAAATCTAAATTTAGCTTCTTTAGTAGAGCTTGCCATCACATTTTTTTTTTACTTCTCCAATTTATGAAATTGTCTCCTAAGAATGTGCAATACCTTGAAGTTGATCTCTTATTAACCATAAATCTTGCATTATCGGAATTTTTATAGGCTCCAAGTTCTATATTCTCCCCCTCTTTGAAGAAAATATTTTACTTACAGCTCTTTTCATATATTATAAAATTTGATATATAATCCGAATGTTTGATTCTTTAATATTGTATATGAATTGACTCATAAAACCAATAGCATGGTCAATATATGGTCTAGTATGAGAGCAGTAGGTCTCTGAGAAAATGTTATATTTATGGCCGTCTTCTGGAGCATCTTCAGTTTATGATTATATTTCATTGAGCTTTTGATCCAATTATATATTTTTCAAAAGGTATGTTATGCATTTTTGTTATGATATAAAAATCCCATGTCTAGAGTGTTCAACCTTAATGCCAAGCAAGTACTTTAGTTTATCTAATTCTTTGTCTTTATATTCTTATACTAGCCTATTTTTAAAATTTTCTATACGTTTTAATTCACTATCTGTTATGATGATATCATTGACATAAAATAGCAACATCAGAGTTTAACCCAAACCACAACGCACCATTTTACTAATGAGTTAAACACGGTTACAACAATGACTCAAAAGAAAGAAAGACAATGCGTAAGTCAATGCATAAAACAAAACATCATAGATAAAGACTCAACAAACGAAAGCACAACAAGCTCGACGAAGAGGGAGTCTGGAGTGGTGGTAGGAGCTGGGAAATGCCTAGGGGAGGTCTGCGGCCTGCTGGGAGGGAGGCGGCAGATGGCAGGATGGCTGGGAAGCTGCCGGTGGGGTGCTGAAAGGACAACAATGGCTCTGCGACCTGCAGGAAAGCGGTTTGGATGAGTAGCAGGGGCTGCGATAGTCCCCATGGAGGCTGCAGGAACGACTGGCGGCGGTATGGAAGAACAACAGGGGCTGCGGCCTGCAAGAAAGTGGGCTGGATGGGCATCTGAGGCTGCGACAACCTGCAGGGAGACTGTAGGAATGAACAGATGCTAATCTGGGAGGGCAGCAAAGCAGGTTGAGCTGCTGTTGGATGGCAGGGAGGTGGCTAGAGGTGCTGGAGGGTGGCTGGAATGTCGGCGGACTGCGGGACAACGAGCAATAACAAGAACAGTGAAAATAAACACCGCCTTGGACGGGGTTACAGCTGGAGCACATTCCTTGTCGTCGGATACAACTCTTATGAGGGAAAATTCTCAGATAAAATTGAAATTCGATTTCAAAATCAAGACCCTTACCTTAGACACAAGAACTCTTATTTATAAAATACTTTACTCAATTTTAGGAAAGATTAAAATAGGAAATGAATAATACCATATTTCAGAATTTAGGCGTAGGAAAGGAAGTAAAACCATATTTTAGATTTTAAAGCAAGGGTTTTAAAATTAGAAGAAGAATAAAATCAGATTTCATATTTTAGAGAAAAAACTTTTTAAAATAAGAAGAGAATAATATTGGATCTCATATTTTAGGAAAAGATTTAAATTTAGAAAGTGCTTAGGAAGAATAGGTGGGGAAGAGAAAAGAAAGGTGAGGAGAGGACAAAAAGGAAAGAGGGAAGAGGAAAATCCATGTGTCACTCTCATGGGGTTTTGGGCAGTTTCAACCTCATTCGTTGAAGTTTCTGGATTCTCATGGTACGACGATAAGTCCTCTTGCAGGTTGATCATGTCGGTGCAGTCATTCCAAAACGCATTCTGGTAGAGTATTTAGCCATCCTCTTTTGATACGTCTTGAATATGAGTTGCATATAGAGGGGGGTTCCTCATAATGCAACTCTCGAGTCCTTACATTTGAAATCTTCTCCTTCCACTTCTCGTGCCTAGCATGCGGTGGTTGAGAGACATGTGAGGAGAACTCAATTTTGTGATGAAATCTGTGATTGGCTGCGCCACTCTCACTAGCACCCCCTCAGGAGACACCTTCTCCCCACAGATAGGACCTGGATCCCAGTGCAGAATTTTCGTCCCCATCAAGCTCCTCGGGCCCATTACAAAGCTAGGGTTCATTTCTCATGTCTAGACATTTGATGAGGGGTACCATGTTGAACTGGAAATAGCCTCTGAGTAACTCCACGTGATGTTCCTGACATGACAAAATGACTCATCTTCGGACATGAAGATTTTAACATATTTCATTTATATGTCGAGCCTTCGCAAGAAATCTCTATTTATCATATTTATTGGGTGTAGTTGTTTGTGCTTCTCAAAAAAAAAGAAAAAAAAGAAATAATAATAATAATAATAATAATTTTGAGCCAGGGCGTTTGATGTTGAAGCCTTTGTTATTATGGTTGAACCTTTTTTGTGGTTATTGGTAATCATAACTCCCTTTCACTCTTTTTCCGTTCAAACAGTGGCAATGTCTTCATTCAGGGACTTTAAGTTCCCCATTCGGAGAATTTGTGCTCTTACAACATCAAATTAAATATTTTATCTAACAAAGAAATCATAAATTCCATTTTTTTTTAAAATATTCAAGGCGGTCTGCATCTTTGCTATAATTCATTTGTATGTACTTTGTGTTGATTGCAATCCATCATCTATCAAGGCTTTGTAATAGATTGGAGTATTCTGTGATAAATCATCCTCCTTGCTTTGTAGCCATGATCTTTATTTTGATCTCATTCATTTTTGGCCTTATCATGGACTCTAGAGTATATTTGATTTAGTGCATTCCAAATTTATTTTGTTGAATGAAGGGTTATGCATGTGTCGCTTTTTCTAAGAACCCATGGTGTTTGATAACTAGGAGATTACCTTTGAGTCTTGTTTATCTCAATTTTTTGAATATGGGATCACCTTGTTGAAATCTGGTGCCCAAATGAATGGTACAAATTTTCTCTTCCTTTCAAGAAGTTGCAAATCAATTGTGACCTTTTGAGGTTATCATTTTCATTTAACTAATATAATGATAGAATGTTTTGTTATTCTTCTGTTAGATTCGGGTTACTGGTCTAGATTCCAAATGAAGCTAAGGCTAAAGGAACGTGGCAATATTTGCGATCCATGGAAATAAAAAAATGTGGTAGTAATTGGTTTCAACGAGAAAGGAGGATATAGAAAAGGCTGACGCAATGAAGATTACAAATAAGATGATTAGGAGGAATGAAACGAGACGAGTAGTGATGAAGGCTTCCAAATTTTGGGCAATGCAGTGATGAAGGCTGCGGCATATAAAAATTCCAAGATAAAGAGCATAAGGCTTTGTTGCTATGACGAAACTTGGAGTGAATTAGTTAATTATTTCTTTTTAGTATTTGCTTGATATTTATATAATCCTAAAGAAGCTAAGAGGAAACATACAAGATCTGGAAATAATAATTTTAAACTAGTTATAATAGTCTATAAATTGATGAGGTGGCATGACGATAATTATAGAATAATTACAATCCTTTATGAATTGATGAGTTGACAATAATAATCCCATGGACTACTAAGATGCCATGAAATGATTGGGAAAGGTCGATGATTGTTGGGCCGTATGAAACATTGATCGAGGCGGAACTAAAAGGGGAAATTTTGATGGATATTTTTCATAGTTATGTTGGGTTTTGCAACTCAACAACTGACTCTAACCATTGTCTGTGAAATGATCTTTTTTTCCTTAAATTTGATTCTTGAAAACATTTGGAGGTTTGCTATGAAAATTAAGAGTGATGCTCTGTGATTCAAGAGACACTGCTTTTATTTGGAAGGATTTATTTGGGGCTTGATGTTGCTCTCCATTACATGGCCTTAGAAGTTTTCTTTCCTAAAATTTGAAACTCAATATTTTGGAAGCCTGTTAGGGATAATTGGAGTGATGTTCCTATGTGGAGGGAGTTGTTTTGCTGTTTATGTACAGTCTATGCCATATTACTTAATGAAATTGTTAATTTAAATGGTTAAACTGCCTAAATAGTTGGTCTATGATATATCGCCACAAGTAGGCTGCCATTGTTAGGTCTTTAAATTTCAAAATTTGACCCAACCCCTTATCCTGACATCTTGTTTCTTTTTTGAACAAGTTTGACTGTTCATGTGTTCTAATAAACGGTGTAGAACTTTCTCAACATATAAACAATGGCTGGTTTTTGGAAATTTTTGCCAGTTATCTGGTGTGATCAGTCTCATTTGAGCAAGAATTTAGCATCCTAGCCTTTATTTCTTGCTATAGAGGTTTGTTAGCCATCAGCTTGTTAAATGCTATGAATGATTTTTTAGTTCTTGTTATTTATTAAATGATTCTATGTAATTTTATTTTCAGCTCTCCTTTTCTTGGGTTATAACTATTTTTGACTTTTCAGCAAATAAGAGATTAGTTTATGAGGAGATGAAGAAGGCAGTTGAGAGAGACCATTCGATGGTCAAAGTGTCCGAGCTATCCAAGCATGGATTGATGGAAATAACTAGAAAGAGGGTAACTAATCTTCGGAGCATCAAACCGTTCTTTTGTTTTCAGTTTTGATCACGTTACTAGCTTCGTGATGCCCTAAAATTAAATAAGGGTAAAAATATACCAATCCTGTTTATCATTTAAAATAACAAAGACACATATAGTAACAGTTCTATAATGATATGCATCTATATACTTCTGTGTAGGTGTACGCATGAGGCTTTTTTATGTGGTCCCTAATTTTTAGAAGGGGCATTTACATATGTAGCACACAATTCTTATGTATTTCCTATCTCACACCTAAACTTTAATATATACACATAGTGAAGAAAGGTGGAGAAGCTATATTCTCTTATTCCCTCAAACCCAAGTTACAACCTTTTCCCTAATTATATGGGGGCCAGCTAGGTCAAACATAACAAAGACTATTTTAACTTACTAAATAAAAAAACAAGCAAAGAAGGAAAGACATACAACATTATAAGAGAAGAAAAAAAAAAAGCTCAAATAGGAAACTATCTCTAATAACATCCACAAATTGAACCTGTGGGTCCCATATGACCGGCAATTTGGGCCACCTAATAGGGATGAAGTTCCACATAGCACTCAGATCTTCAATATCACATAAAAAACAGCAGTATTATTGTTTTTTAAAAGTGAACTACACATATTATGTGTAGGTTTAAAGAGCTAAAGTGCTATGTACATATGAATGTTTAGGAGATATGTAAATACCTAAGAATTGTGTGCTACATATGTAAATTTTACTTTTTCAATATCATATGATGACAAGTGCCTATATGATGCAATGTTCAAATATCCATGCCTGTGAACAATATGTGACAAATAAAAACATATATCTTTCAAAGTTTGGGGCCACTTTATTTACTACTGGTCTAGCTTTTTGGTCATTAATATAGAAATACTAAGATAAGCCCTATACTTTATGTGAGGTATATCAGCTTTCAATCATGATTCAACTGTGGTGTTGCTGGTTTATTTTTTTATTATGTAACCATATTGGAGTCAAAAGTAATAAAAGTGAGAAAGTTTATATAGTTGATTTTATTTACAATTATCTGGCTGAAAAATTGGTGTTTTGGGTCATGTACATATTGGTGCATGCTAACATTCTTTAGCTGATAATTCTTTTTCCAGGTTCGTCCCAGTGTTACATTCATGATTAGTGAGCCATGCTCTTGTTGTCATGCAACGGGACGTGTGGAAGCCATAGAAACAACATTTTCAAAGATTGAACATGAAATATGCCGGTTAATTGTGAGTGAAGAACTTAAGCTGTTTTCTCTTGGATTTTTTTCTTTGCGTTGTTTATAACTATTTGCAAAATACATCTGATTAGGGGCCTCAGTCATTTTCATTTTAGGTATTTAAGCTTGGTTGACTTCTGTCTCATGTCGTTGAATTAGTTATATAGATGTATTTTTTGTAGAGCTTTATTCGGTCTTCAATTTTAATAGATTGAACTTTGTCTTTTTCATCAGCTTTTGCTTGCATTTGTTGTCTCATATAATATGTTCACACTTATAAAACACTTTTAGTCATAGGCTGCTGTCATTTCCCTCTTAGATCCCCTATGCTTTATATTTGTTTCATTCCCATTGTTATTGGTTTAATTTATTATTTTTTTTTGCCAGAGCTGCTAATAAATTAGGTGGATATGGCTGGGATTGTGAGGATTTGATTTCAATAACATTGATTCAAAGTAAAATCAGACTGGTTTGTACCTGGAGTTATATGAATCAAACCATAGTTGAATCTATTTTGCTTTCCATCTCACTTACCCAGGCTTTGACCAAGCAGTCATAGTGAATGGCGCGGTTGCTCTATGTGGGTCATGTGAGGGCAGTCACACCAACAATACTAAGGAGCCAAAAAACAAATAAAGAAGATGGGTGGCAACAAAATGAATTTTGTGATGGATGCTAATGTGAGGACATTAGAGATAGTAGAGAAGAGTGGCAGCTTTCGCAGGGAGAAGTTGCATAAATGGTGAGGAACATGGAGGATAGGATGCAGGTGCAGCTAGCACCTGAGGAGAAGGGTTTTCAAAATGGGAGGGAACTTTGAACATGGAAAAGAAAACCCACAAGGAAGGAGTAGAGAGAATCCAAGGTGGGCTAAGCATTGCAACTTGGTGGGATTGAACAAAGGATTGATAAATGCTGACAAGTTAGGGGAGGAGAGGTTTATATGAGTTAGGATTTGATTAGAGATGTGCTGGTAAACCTGAGCATTATTAGTATTGATTTATTTATTTATTTATTTTTTTGAACGAAGTCATTATTATTGATCTGTAGAAAGTTTATGTCAAACCACAATATCCTGTAAGAAAATCATTCTTTTGGTTTCAATTTACTTTATTTTGGCTTAGAGGATTTTTATCTATTTTTTGTCTTGAATCTCAAAATAAAAGAAATTATTATTTTTACTTTTAAGAAAAAGCATGGATACTATGAAGGCAATATGCATTTAGTCTATGCGCTATTCATAAACGTATATGTGAAAATAAACTCTTTTATAAGGACCATCTTGATAGCTCTGAGAGAAGAAAACAACAGGTGAGAGGTGTGTGGATGTATGAATTGGGATTTGAGAGTGAACATAATTAATGATTTAACGTGATGGATATTTTTTCCTTGGCGTTGGAGGGTACAAATAATTAAAGGGTAAGAAAAAATTGAGTTATAAAGCAACATACATATTCACATCTTTAAGAAAAATGATGATGAATTCTTTTTTTCTTTATTTTTTTATCAATATATTCAACCAAACTGGAACATTCAATTTGGTTCAAGCTTTTATAAAATCAATAATTATCTTTTCTTTATTAAACAAATTCCAATGGATTTGGGTCACTTAAGAACTTTTATTTTCAAGAACTCAGTAACCCTTGTATGAATGTTGTTTTGTTGTAGCATGTTCTTTAGGGTGCTACAATAAGCTGTGATATCGGATTTAACCCAAATCATGATCGAACAACAAATTTTATTGCTGAATTTATAATGTTACAACGACAAATCATGAACATAAAATAACACAAACATGCAAACCGTAAGTGATAACGACGACACTGCAAAGTGAGAGAAAATTACACAAAACACATAAACAACTCTCTAGAAGAGAGCAGCAGGCCCAAAAGGGTAGGAAGGAAGAGGCGACAATGCTAGAAGGTGGATGGTAGTTGGTGGCTGCGGCACTGGATGGCATAGGAGTGATGGCGGCCCACTGGGAGGAGGCTAGTAGCGATCTATGGCTGTTGACCTCGCTTTCGATCGAGGTGCAGTTTTCCCCTCCTTAGTAGTCTATGATCTAGCCGTAGGACCTTTCTGTCGACTACTCCTAGAAAACTAGTGAAGGAGCCCTCCCCGTTAGCAATTCTGAGCTTTTCTTCGCTCGACTTGACGTTCCATATAGTAGTTTTGACCGCTATTGCTTAGAAGGTAAGACTACTCTGAAGGAAATTAAGGAGTATTCCTATATGACTGCCGGCCTTAGGATTGACTGTACTCGTTGATTTGGCGCCGTCGCGCTCTTCGCCGTCCTATTTAATCGAATTCGAGCCGAGTTTTTGACGTGATTTGGGTCACGACGCGTTTTCGTCTCAATCGTCGACGAGGTCATCTAAACAACTCCGGATGACGCAACAGATTGCGTCGATGTGTTCGGAACATCGATTTTGCCTAGAGGGGACGTTCGTTTCATTGCGACGGCACGTCTTGGGGAAAAGACATATTTAAGTGTTAATTATAATAATAAATAATATATTATTATTATTTTTATTATAATTAATAACTTATGTTAAAAAAGTCCTTAACCTAGTTTATTTCCCCTCTCCCGTTTCTTCCTCTCGCGCTCATGGACCTCTGACCTAACTGCGGTTCGCTCCGTTTCACCTGACCCACTCCTTCGTGTCGTTGGCGTTTCGTCCCCGCGCTCGTTCCTTTCGCACGCAAGACAACCTCGCAGGCGACCCATCCTCTTATCATTGCTGAGGATCCTATCCTTTGTGAGGATCGTATCCTCTGCTCTCGACCCTCCGCAGAGCGTGGCCTCACACGAGGATCGTATCCTTTGCGCTCAATCCTTCTGCCATATCTTCTTAATCATTCTTCTCCTTCTCTGGTGTATATTAGAGCTTGGTTTTGTAGCCCTGGGGTTATGCTGAAAATCTCTAAGGGAGGAAACTCTGTCATTTTCTTTTCTTTTCTGTCATTTTCTTTTCTCACTTCTTTAATTTTCTGGTGCTTGAATTTGTTTCCTCTAGCTGTTGGAGGAGTTGAAGTTGGGGAGTGCCTTTAAAGTTCCTGTGTTACTTTCTTTTGCTTCAAGGAGGTTTCTTTTCCCCTTTTGTGCCTTGCCATTTTTTCGATTTTGCCCTGTCGAGCCCCTGTTAGCTCGGTGTGATGGGTGATACAGCATGCTGACTTAGTTGACACTTATATTTTTGAATACATGATACTCAAGCATTTAGGAATAGAAATGCAAGCATACTTTAAGGACTAGGTTTGATTACCTGTTTAGAAGGATAGAAGTATAGCATGTTATCGGCTTTTCTCTTTTCCCTCATTGCTTAAAATGGTAAAACTATGGCATATTTCTATTATTGTGAATAAGAAGGTTGAAATGTGGCTTTGAGACGATGCTAGCTCCTCTTTTCTCTTTTTGTTCAAAAGCAAGTTGGAATAATTGAAAATGTAGCTTTGAGCTGATGTTGGCTCCTCTTGCAAGCATGTTGGGATATGTATTATGAGGCTTTTCATCTATTCTTATTTAACATGAGATATTGGAGAGTTTGTTTGGTCTTTCATGCATGTTTGGGGGCTCGGCTTTGGTTTCTTATCCTCTTCCTTGCTTGAAATATATGTTATGGGAGGATTTATTTAATTCAAGAAGTCTTGTAATTTATTTTGGTGGTTGGGTTTAACACCTCGAGGCATCACTTTGTTTAAACTATTATTGGAAGTTGTTTCATGCTTGGAATATTTAAGTTGGGGGCCTAAATATACTCTCTATATTGTTGTCTATATTGTTGCCATATGTTAGCTCTATATTTTGATGTTTCAAAAGGCATGTGAACTACTCTTTGAAAGGCATGTGAAC
>NW_018250931.1:287696-306912 GCF_001263595.1 Phalaenopsis equestris
CTAGGGGCTCGGTTTTCACCTTGGATAGGTTGGAGGCTTGGTTCTAGATTGAGATCTTGTCTTGGGTATGTGAGCTTTACTTGTTAACCTTGAGGGATTTATTTTGGCTTGATTTGGGAGCTCGGTTTGCTTGTTTTAGCTCCTACCCGAGAGCCAGTTGTGGTGTTTATTAGTGTCCCTGTTCTATAGCAGTGGGAAGGTTCAGTTTTATTTGCTTTAACCCCTATTTGGGAACTCGGTGTTGTCTTGTTTTGTCCCTACCCGAGGAGTGGGTTGGGCTTAATTTTTGTTTGCCTTAGTCCCTACCCGAGAGCCCATGATTGATGCCTTATACTTGTCCATACTCGAGAGTTTTGGTGGCTGCTCTTTGCTTGCTTCTGTCCCTTACCTGAGAGCTTGTTGGTGGCCTGTTTATGCCTTATTCTGGCCCTTACCCGAGAGCTCGTTGAGAGCCTGGCTTGTGCCCTTTTTCTGCTCTTACCCGAGAGCTTGTTGGGGGACTGTCTTGTGCCTTTTTCTGCTCTTACCCGAAGGCTTGTAGTGGAGTTGGTCCATGCTTTTTCTTAGCTCCACCCATGAACTTGTTGGTAGGCTATCCGGGGTTGTTTGGCTCTTCCTGCCGAACTTAGGGTGACTTGAATGTAATGGATGAATCAAGTTTGCCATCTAAAAACATATGCATTTGCACTATCTATAGAGTGAGGTGATCAAAAATAAATTAAGCATATTTTTTTGTCTTACTTGGGGGAAATTGGAGCCGGTTTGAATGATTTATATAGGCTTGTCCATTCACTTCCTTACGTATCAAAGGCAATACTTTGGGTAGTTTTCTTGTTGCTACTGTGGCCGTGGGCTTCTTTTGTGTTTTGGGTTGCCTTGGCCGTGACTCTCCGCTCCTTTTGTGCCTTAGGGTTGCCTTGGCCGTGAGTCCCTTTGGCTTTATTTTGCCTTGACCAAAACCCTTGGTGGCTATACCCCCCTCTATTAACCCCGGCTGTGAACATTTCTCTGGTTCTATGGGAAGATTTTATGCTTATTTGATATATGAGGCTATTGATTAATTTGGAAGTTGGAAGATCCTGATTTTTGTATGGGTTTGGAAATACTAGTGATGGTTTCCCCGGGTTCACTTTCCTTTTGCTTGATTTATGAAGTTTGGGAGATTTCTGAATTTTATCTTGGGAGAATGTTTGGCTGAGACGAATTGATTTCATAAAAAATATCTTTGGGGTTTGGATACTGGTATTAGGAGGTCATTTTGACTTGGGTTAAGCCATTTATAAAAATTTAAGAAAATGATATCCTTTGAGATTGATTCAAGAATCTTCGGGTCTTCCTTTTCAGGTTTTTTCGTCATGAGTTTTGAGAGTTGATTCATCCTCCGTTCTTTTCGATGTTTTAGGTGGATCAGTCCCCCCTCTCACACCCCATTTTTGTTTTTTTCCTTGCTTGGTTCGGTTTTTAATGCTTATGTCGGATACATAAGTGTCCATGTATAGCCTTTTGCTATACGTGAAACCATCAAGCAAGGTCGCAAGTAGGTCGGTTTTGTTTTGGGGCTTAGGATGGTGATGACAAAGGCACACCAGAAATAGAGCAGAATGATATGTCATCCTACGACATCGGGATCCGATTCAGGAACCCATCAGAATCCGATTCATGAACCCATCAGGATCCGTTTCAGGAACCCGGTGAGTTGTAGGATGACAATATCATTCACCTACAAGACTAGCGGGAGTTGACCCAAACCTTCTTAGGTTGTTGGGAGCCTTATGGCTGGCAAAGCGATCGATTTGTTGACAACTACTTTTCAAAATTGATAAAAACAAATTTGATAAGAACAGATACACCTTTTTATAAAATAAAATTACATTTTTCGCTACAAACAAATTGATACAACCAACTTTTGCATGTTTGAAACCCATGTGCATGCTGAAAATATAAATTTTAAATACATTTTAAACATCGGTTGTCCACCTGTTGATCACCTGTTTAGGCTAAGGAGTACCCTCCTTAGTTAGGTTCGATAGGACACCTTTCTAGTTGAGTGGCGGGCTTTATACATCTGGGTGACCGAGTAATCTTCAACAACCCTCGAGTACTAATATATAATTGAGCCTAGCCCCGACCCGAGTGCTTGCGGTCCCCATTTTTTCGGACTTTTTCATATGTTTTTCTTGGAATTTTTGGACAAAACACTCGTGGTCTCTTTTCGAGATTTTCCAGTGTTTTCTAAGATTTTAATCGATTTGTTCATTCGTCGATTTTCTCGCATTTCTCTTGTCGTGAGTCTTTTGACGATCTTTCTCGAGATTTTTGGACGATGTTTCTTTATTTTCGTTTATATAAAGCATTTCAACGTGTTTTCTCAAGTTTTGTTGCTTGTACCTGTTGCATCAATTACACCTAAGGAACAGCGGACCTCCCAGGTATACAGGTTTGTTTTATGTTTACAGCATGTTACTTTCTTGCAAATCACCTGCTTGCTGTATTTTTTAACTTTTCCTTTACCCCGCATGTTGTATTGTTCTCTCTACTGCATACTCTACTGTTTGTCCTGTGCTACATATTCTACTGTTATGCTATATATGATACAACTTCAACATGTTCCTTATAAAATATCTGAAGAACTACAACCATAGGACTGCTGGATTTAACATTATAACTTGACACCCTAGAACTCATCACGACAAGGAGCTTGGAACTAGCGCGGTGGGTAGCAGGACCATCTTCAACAGCAGAACATGTCTTCCCCAGCTAAATCATTCCTTTTCTAGAAATTAAAACAACAATCCATAAGATTTCAAGGTTGTTCGCATAACGCAACATAAATCCTCAACATTTTCTTTAGGCATTTGTATAGCTATGTTGTACGATCTAAGTCCTAACTCGTTTTAGGATTTTGATGTTGTCATTCATTACGACATAAATCCTCACATCTTACAGGCTATTTGTGTGATCGTCTCACACAAATATAAGCCCTAATTAATAAAATTTGTAGGATGAAATATTTGAATAATTTCTCTTCGAAACTGAAGCCAAATCTCGAAACTTTCTTCTCGAAACTGAAGCCAAACCATATGATAGAATGAGAAGTCACCGAGGATCTCCTCTGGATCTATGACATCCCCTAGTTATTCTTTTTTTGGATTCTGTAATGAATGTTCCAAATTTGAGTCATTCCCCTTTTATACCTCTTTGTCCGATTTCGTTGAAAAGTCCCGTCCTTTTGAAGTTCTTGAAGATAATTTTTCCTAATTTTTATCGAGAGTATTCTTAAGTGACTTCGGTCATTTAAGATGTAATTAACTATAGGGGCTTGCCTTTATAGGAAGTTTTTCCAAACCCAGTTTAAAATAAATCCTATTTAATTTTTCATATTAAATTGGGAAATTTGTCGACAAATAAAACGGTTTCGCAGACCAAACAGACGTCATATATTTCTTAGTTTATTTGATCGAGTTTCATCCTTAAGTCTTAGTCTTGTGTTTATCCTCTTGTGTTTATCCCTCGGGATAGATACAAAGTTTGAGATAGAGTACTCTTTCATTTAAGCTGTGAAAATTATGGGATCAGTTTGATTTCAAATTTTTCTAAACTTAAATCTATATGTAAATTAAAATGTCATTTCAAAGCGGGCGACGGGATTTCGATTCCGGCGACCAACAGCTTCCTACGAGCGACTCAGCACACCCTAACTTTTTTTCGCCAACAATGGCGTAGAAGGGAGTAGGAGCGGTGGCGGTGGTTTGGAAATTAGCGAGAACGTGTGTCTGGGGGCTGGACAGCAGTCGGAGTAGGAGGCAGTGTACTGTACAGCAGCAGGAAAAGTAGGTGGTGGGTTGGACACAACGATAGGAAGAGGTGACTAGGGCCAGATAGCATCAGGAACAAATCCTGAAAGTGATCACGACAACAATAACTGGCTTAGAAGAGGCTGGCGACACCAAAGATAAACCCTAAAGGGGTTGGCGGTGGCAAGAAGAAATGGAATGAGCAACGATAATCACCACCTCTGACGAGTTACAAACGAAACACTTTCTCGCCGTTGGATTCAACATTCGGAAGGGAAAAACACCTTGAAGGCAACAAACTGAAATAAAAGGCCAATCAATGCCCCTCTCTAATGCAAGCAAATCATCATATATATAATAGCTAATAGTAGATAGAGATAGAAGGTAACAGGAAAGAAAAGGAAGGGAAAGGATTAGAAATTGGAAAGGAGGGGTCCTTTTTATTTGGGCAAGGAGAATCCTTTTTATTTGGGCTGCAATTCCTCTGGGTCGAGAGACCCCTTGGTTGGACCGCAATATTGTAGCACTACAGTATCACATCCATGGTAAGCTCCCGCGTTAATCTCTCGGGGTTGGGGGGAGCTTCAACTTCATTTGTCAATGCTTCGGAGCCCATGTAGTACAAAATATGCTCGTGACGTTGAAAGTAGCATAAATATTATATTCCCCTGACAAGTTGATCTTATAAGCGTTGTCATTACACAAGACGTCTTGATAAAATAAATATGTATCTTTTTTAACACATCCTGAGCTGGAGCTGTATATATATGCATGCTTCCACAATGTAACGAGCAGAGAAAATCACCGTCTTGGACGAGTTATATCCAAAACACCTTCTTACCGTCTGATACAACCCTCGGTAGAGAGAAACACTTTAGAGGTAGCAAACCGAAATCAGAGACCAATCAATAACCCCCTTCTAATGCAGGCAAATCAACATATATATAATAGATGATAGTAGATAAAAATAGAAGGTAATACGAAAGGAAAGAGATGGAATAGGATGATGTAGAAAGGGAAAGGATTAGAAATAGGAAAGAGGGGGGAGGGGCAGATTTGGAAAGGGAGGATCCTCTTTATTTGGGCTACAATTCCTCTAGACTGAGAGACCCCGTTGGACCGCGGTATTGTAGCAGCTACAGTACCGTGTCCATGGTAAGCTTCCGCGTCAATCTCCTGGGGTTTGGGGGAGCTTCAACTTCATTTGTCAATGCTTCGTGGTCCACGCGGTACGAAGTAGGTCCGTGACATTGAAAGTAATAGAAATATTATAGTCTCTTGACAAGTTGAACTTATAGTCGTTGTCATTACATATCTTCATAGAATAAATATACATCTCTTTTAGTACATTCTGAGCTGGAGCTGTATATAGAGTTGGCTTCCACAATTTAATCTGAAACCTACTTCTTCCACTTCTCATATTGAATGGAATGTAACTGATAAACTAGTATGTGAGTAGAAATCTTCTTTGGGATGAAATTTGTAGCAGGCTACTTCACTCTCAATAGCAACCATTTAGGAGACCTCTTTTTCAATGATTTGACCTGGATCATATTGAAGAATTTCTTTCCTCATTAAGCATCTAAGACAAGTTTCAAGGGTAGGGTTCATCTCTCCTGTTTGGACATCTGATGATGGTTACCATGTTGAACTGAATCTAACATCTAATTAACTCCATAAAATATTCCCAACGCGGCGTAAAAGGGCTCCCTTTCTAATGCGCTAGATCTCCCCTAGTTGGAGCAACTCAGGAACGAATGGTCTAAATTTCTTTTATCTGGGGTTGTTTTGTGTCTAATATCAACTTCTCAAACTCTTGGCCCCTTTGGACATCCAGGGTTGGTCCTGCTAATGCTTCTCTCAAAGTCTACAAATTGTTAGCTAGAGGCACCACAATCTCACACTCTATTGGAATGCCCATTACATTAGAGTCACTACCTTCTAGAATAGCTATTGTTACCTCAATTGAAATCTCTATCTTGGAATCAACTGGAATCGATAGTGTGTCTTCCAATTTGGCTGAAAATTAAGAATCCTCTTCAAAATCTTTATCTTCTTACTGATCACCATTTATTTCTTCAATTGCGTTCTGATCTGTGGAAGTGATCACTAAATTGGTTATGCAATCCGGCTTGCTATGCCCAAACTCATAGCACCTGAAGTACTTCTTGGTTGGGATGGACTTGGGAATGTAGCTTGGTTCCAACTGTTCTCCACTCTTAATCAGCTCTTCCTCTGACGGGGTTAGCTTGGATGTTCTTGTGGGTGTAAGATCCTGAAGTTGAATTCTGTCTGTAAGTTGGGTTGATCGCTCATTGATGTGATCTCTCCACTTTGGAAGCTAGGGTCTGAAAATGTTGTATTTAGTAAGTTGGTAGGAACTAATTTTGTATCTTCCGCTTTATCTTCAGATTCTCCCTTTCTCCCTTTTTACTCTTCAGATCACGGTCGAGTGTAATCTCCTCCTGGGTTCATCTTCAATATCCGCATGTTTCTGCTAAAGTTGGATCTTTCAATATATCTCTTCTTGGGTAGGTTCAGACATATATCTCTTTGGTAGCATGGCTAGGGATTAGGGTTGGAGGTGCAGAGGAAGCTTGGGACTAATTGAAGGTGTAAAAAATTTAATTTGTGGTTGCTGATTTTGAAAACCAACAAAGAAAAAGTAGGGTTGGGTCAAATTTTGGCTATGGTTTGGTGGGTTGTAGGAGAGAATTTTTTGTGAAGGTGGCTTGGGTAGTGGTGGATGTTAGGAAACCCTAAGATATGCTTAGGGTTAGGCTAGCTTCAATACCAAATAATACTGGAGTTAACCCAAACCACGACCGAACAACAAATTTTATTGACGAATTCAAAAATATTACAATGATTATTCCTCAACATAAAACAACACAAACATGCAAACAGTAGGTGACAATGTCGCTGTTGCAAAGTAAGAAAGAAAATATTACAAAACACATAAATGATTATATAGAGGAGAGCAGCGGACTCAGAAGAGGAGAAAGCAGCGGGAGTGCCGGAAGGTGGATGATTGTTGGTGGATGCGGTGCTGGATGGTGTAGGAGTGATGATGACATGCTGAGAGGAGGTTGCAGCAAGGGTCTATGACGTAGAAGGGAGTAGGAGCGGTGGCGGTGGGCTCGACAACAACAGGATTAGGCGTCTGGGGGTTGGATACCAGCCAATAGAGGTGGCGGTGGACCAGACTAAAGTAGGAAGAGTAGGCAGTGGGTTGGACAACGACATGAACAGGTGGTTGGGGCTGGACCCCAATAGGAACATGTCGTGGAGGGGCTGGTGGCATCAATAACGAACCCGGAATGACTTGGAGGCATCAAGAAGGGATGAAACAAGTAGTAGCAAAATGAAGGCAAGGACCAATCAATACCCCTAGTTAATGCAAGCAAATCAATATATATGACACATTAGGGGTGCTTGGAAGCTCGGATAATAACTTATGTTTATTTTATATATATATATATATATATAATAGATGATAGTTGATAGGAATAGAAGGTAATAGAAAAAAAAATGGATGGAATATGATGGCATAGAAAGGGAAAGGAAAAGAAATAGAAAATGAAGTGAAATAGGAAAGGAATAAAGGAAAGGAATAGAAATAGGAAAGGAAGGGGGTGATAGATTTGAAAAGGGAGGATCCTCTCCCATTGGGCGGCAAGTCCCTTGGGCCGAGAGATCCATTCACTGGACCGCAGAAATAAGAAAGGGTCTTCTTTTTAATTTCGCCGCATAATAGGATAACATTATTCGAGAAACTCATAAGAAAAAAAAAGTTTTAACACAAAAGCACATTCCCAGAAAACACAGTAATTTTACGTGGAAAACCTCGAGAATGGGAAAAAGCCACGAAGCCTCACCGCCACAAATTCCATTCTGTAATTCAGAAAGTTAAAAAAAAAACTTACAAGTTTCTTATCCACGCTAACATGAAGAAATTTACAGGATTTCACCAACAATCTTCCCTCTTAGATTCTACTCAAAAATCACGTCGAATCACCGAAATCCACTTCTTTAACATTTCTCATCTTTATTGGGATGCTTGTCAAAGAATACAGAAGAAATAAATGACAAAACTCCACAAAAAAGGCTTGAAGTTAGGATTAAACACTGTAATCTCATCACTAACTGTTTTGGGTGCATACGCGCCCAAACTTGGCGCCTAGGTGCCGAGCTCTTGGGTTGTTGGCGCCTAAGCACCAAAAGTGAGCGCCTATTTGCCCACATTGGCCGTCCAGAATGGGTACAAGATTTCTGCTTGCTCTGTCTGGGAACACCCAATGGGTGCTTGAGAGCCCATAGCCCGACGCCTAGGCACCGGGAGCACTGTCTGCAAGAAAGTCAACCTACCTGCTGCTCATGAGTGCTCCAATCAGATTCCACAACTAATAATCTCCCACTTGAAGACTGATAGCAACGAGTCCAATCAAATGCGGTTTGAACCTCCATCTGAATCGTCTTCATAGTCACATACTGTGATCAGTGGTGTGGCTCACCCTCAGTCTCAACCATTATGAAACCCAACTGAAGCCATGTACAACTTAAGTTTCTCAACAGTCACCACTTTCGACACATATCCGCAGGATTTTCAGCTGTATCTTTTACAGAAATAATTGTCAATCTTCTAGAAGATATTGAATGAAATGATACCTGAGCTCGATGTGTTTCGTCCTGACATGAAAAACAATGTTCTTAGCAAGATGAATCATACTCATATTGTCATTGTAGAGCTTTCCAGTCCCCTGCTCATTGCTCGATTGTGTCATGAAATTCTGTAGTCAAATCATTCCATTGCTAGCATCAATAATAGCAACATATTTGACATTTGTAGTTGAAAGTGCAACGATCTTTTGCATTATGGAAACCCAACTCATTGGTGTATTCCCAATGTGAAGATGTTACCCGCTATACTTCTCCTGCCAGATTTGAATCTACGAATCATTGTAGACTGATCCTTGCATTTCCATAACAAAGTACCCTATTGGTTGTTCCACTTAAATACCTGAGAATCTACTTTACCGCCTCTCAATGATGCTTGCATTGATTCCCCATATATCTGTTTACCACTCGACGACATATGTAATATCTAATCTGATACAAATCATCGCATACATCAAACTTCCAACTGCTGAGCATACAAAGTTCTGTCCATTTGTGCTTATTTTGCTTCAGAGTTTGGCGATAACTCTTTATATAGTTTAAAGGGATTACCTAAGGGAGAGCTAACCGGTTTCACCTTATGTTGAACCTTTATAGGATCTTATCAACATACTCAGCCTGAGACAACTTTAGTGTTCCTGCACTCTTGTCCTTGCTGATTGTACATAAGGAGAAAAGTGCGGAAGGTTGGTGATGCTGGTAAGAGGGCAGCGAATAGGAACAGGACATGGGTCATAGATAACCATCTCCTCGGATCGAGTTACAGTTGAAGCATCCCTTGAACCCTTAGAGATGATCACCACCTCGAATGAGTTACAGTGAGAGCATCTCGTCACCTTCAGATACAATCCTAGCCAGGAAAACAGCTGTTGACGACAAACTAGACAGAATTCTGAAATGAGAAAAATAAAACATAAACCCTATGACAACAAACACATATATTTATAGTAAATATATAGACGGGGACGGGATAATAAAAAATGAAGGGGGGAATAATTCCCGCTGAAAGATGGATGAGTGGGCCGAAACAACCTCATACTAGATGGAGAGCTTTGAACCCAGTGACCGGTTTAGTCAGGTTAGGCCTCCCCTAAGTCTCCCATGCCAGTCTTCCTGTGTTGGAGAGTTTGAATTCATTTGTCGAAGCTTCTGGCTATTCGTCTTCAATCCTAGCAGCACCTGGATCCCACCGGCTACTGCACCTTCCCCCAAAATACCTGTGGATTTTTCTCCACTTGCGAGCATACAACCATATCAATTCGCTCTTCTGGAGGTCCACTACTATGTTGTATTGAGTCTGCGTGTCTCATATATATTGTTGAATCCTCACAAATAGTCCACGATCAACCCAACCTAATCTGAAGTGAGAGTAACCTGAGTCCCCTCAAACGGTGGTGGCCATGGTGATAAAGTATTAACCATGATATCCTGAAATGCTATGTTGTGACCATCCATTGTCTTGAGCTAGTGTCTTGGCTTATCATCCTTTTTCATCACCAAATATGTTCCCACCGATGTTGCTCGGCTGGCAAAGACTTCTGTAATCTCGGACTTCGTCGAAGGAAGTAGGATAACATGCTTCTACTCCTTGGTAAAGGAGTAGGTCTTTCTAAATCTGTTGTGCTGAGTCTTGCGATCAAATTTTCACGGTCTCCCCAGCAAAATGTGGCAGATATCTTGGGTACCACATCGCACCACACCTGATCCTACAACTGACTCCCAATTGAAAATTCACTAGGCACCTCCGATCAATGCTGACCATGTTCTCTTTTTTTAGTCATCTCAGAGAATACGACTAGTAATGCCTATGAGTCATGAGACTCATCTTCTCTACCATCTGTGTAGATGCCACATTCTTTTCGCTTCATTCATCGATGATGAGACTACATACTTTCCCATTCACGGTGCCACGGGTGTAGAATATATTGTGACAAAGCCACTGTGAATCTCTCATATCGTCAGTCTCTAGGAATTGTTGAACCACAAGCGCCTATCCTTCATCCGATGCAAGATGATACACCTCATTTTGTTCCTTAGCCGTTTCCTGTCGCTAACCTCTTCCACGATGCCCTGCTCAGTAAATGAAGCGAGAATTGTAGTAGGTGTGCTACTCTTCTCAGACTTCTTCTCATTGAGGGTGGCTCTATCTTTTTCTGAACCAGTTTCTCAATTCCTGGAGGCGTGCTCCTGCTGGTGTCTCTAACTGTGGGTCGTTGCTTGACTAGTGGTGGTTGTGTGCTCTGTTTTTGTTTCCTTTCCATTTTCATTGTTATGATATAGACATCTTCAAGTGACTAATAATGCTGCAGCTGCATCACATTGCTGATAAACGGGCTTTAGGTCCCGTGGATAACGGGCTATGTTGTGTTCCTCTAGTTCGACCAAATCACAATTTATCTGCAACTGGTTAAACTATGTTGTGAACTCCTCCACTGTTAGGGTTCTCTGCTGCAGGCGGTGGAGTCTCAAAAATATGGCTTGACGGTAGTGAGAAGGTATGCATTTTCTCTGCATCGTCTTCCTCTTCTTCCATTTGGTAATCTTGTCATTGACTTCTCTTCCTCTGCCTCTAAAAGTTTTCCCACCATATGGTGATGCTCTTTCTCAGTTTGATAGCTGCAGGTTTCATCCTTTTATCTTTTGGAACTTCTCTGTGCTCAAGGACCCTCTCAACTGATTGTTTCCATTCGATAGGTGTTTGGATCCAAATCTCCCTCCAACTCTGGTGGATCCACCTTAATTTCATAATCTATGTATTTTCAAATGATGTCTCCTTTCTAGGCCTCTTCTGATACTGGATTCCGAATTATCGTGACCTTTCTTTTTTGTCACTGAAATCCTCCCTATGAAAGGGGTTGAATTTCTCGTCTATATCGCCTCTTTGACTCTCCCTGTAAATATCAAGGGTAAGCCACCCTGGGTTTCATCCTCAATGTCTACAAGCCTCCGCTAAAGTTGACAGATCTTCTGTTGTATCTCTTCTCGGGTAGGCCCGGACATGTATCTTTTGGCGGCATAGCTAGGGTTTAGGGTTGGGAGGTGAAAGAGGGCATAGGAGACTAATCGATGGTGTCGAAAATTTAATTTGGGGTTACTAAATTTGAAAATAAAAAAAAAGGAAAATTAGGGTTAGATCAAATATTATCTATGGTTTGCGAACAAGAAATAAATTTTTTGGTGGAGGGGTAAGGCGAATGCTAAGAAACCCTATACTAAAACTAGGATTAGGTTAGCTCTGATACAAATTAATATTGGAGTTAACCAAAACCACAATAGAAATACAATTTATTATTCCTAAAATTTAATATGGTTACAAATAAAGACTCTCGACGACAGAAAAAATAACAACACAACTTCAAAAAACACCAAGGGTGAGGAAGGTGGTGAACACTGGCTGGACAGTAGGTGGGTGGTGGAATGGAGGTTGTGGCAATGGTAGGAGGCTAGTGTAGAGTGCGGCAATAGCGGAAGCTGCTGTTGAATGGGAGGAAAGTCAGTGACGGATGAGAGATTATTGGTTGGATTTGGGCAGGATTTACTGGTTGGAGGCAACAACGAGGAGTGGGAGATGGGCTGGCTAGGCATAGGAAACGAGTAGGAAGTGGTTTCGTCTTGGTAGGAAGGCAGTGGGTGGCATGCGGCTCAACATGAAGACTAGAACAGGATATCGTAGTGGAGCTGGTACAACTATTGGGCGGCAGCTTAGGAAACGAGAAATAATGGAGAGGATGGAGGGTGATGGTAAGGGAAACAAAGAAGGTTGATGGTGCCTAGAAGAGTGCAGCGAACAACAGAGGGATGTATATCGAGGAAAACTATCCCTTCGGATCGAGTTATAGCTGCAACACCCCTTGACCCTTTGGAGGAGATAACCAACTCGGAAGAGTTACAATCGGAACATCTTCTCGCCCTCAGATACAACCTTAGATGGGAAAACAGTCGTCAACGACAAGACAGACAGAATTCTGAAATCAGAAATACAAAATCTGAACCCAAGCACAACAAACACATAGATATATATGCGCGAAAACATAAAAGGAAGAGGGGAATAATTCCTCCCAATGAAAGAGGGAGGAGGGGGCTTGTCCAGCCTTCTGCTTGACCGAGAGTCTTCTTCTACTGAGCCTAGTGGTCGGTTCAGTCAGGCTAGACCTCCCTTAAGTCCCTTGCATCACACATTCCTTCCATCAAGAACAAGTACTTTAAAAGCTGGCTACTTTTTATTTTGTTAATTTCTTGAAATGAGAAAGAAGAGAAAACTTAAGAGAATTGTTGTAGATTGAAAGGAAAATTAGAACCACACACCTTTTGTGTAGCCGTACAATAATAAAACTTGGAGCTAATAACAAACTTCCAAGAAAAAGACCTAAAAATCAGCCAAGAAAATAGCAAGAAACAAAATCAAGAAAAATAACAACTAATTTCTAAGATTAAGGAACAAACTTGACTCAATTAAACCTAGACTCAATAAGCAGTCCTAAGCATGTATTCCAACACTCCTCCTTGCTTTAGGAGTTGCAAACAAAAAATTTCTGTCTTAGAAACTCAAACTTGCTGATTGGAATTGACTTTTCAAACAAATCTGTCAACCGATCTTCAGATTTGTAGTAAACCAGAGTCACAAATTCTTCTTTCTGCACTTCTCTTAGAAAAAATAATTTGATGTTGAAATGCTTAGTTTTCCCAATGAAACACAGGATTACGGGAAATGAAAATGGCAGCTTGGTTGTCAACAAAGTTCTTAGTGTTTTCTTTCTGCTCCAGATTAAGATCCATTAAAATTTTCCTGAACATATTGTCATTCTTCCTCTTGGGAGAATCATCATTCAAGTCGTTGGAGAAAGAGGAGCTTAGTAGCTTCCCAGGGAGCAATGAATTGTAGTATGATTTAAGAGCCCATCCTCTCAACTATTCTACCATTGTTCCCTAGTGAGAGAACTGTTGCAGCTGCTTCAGCTGCCTTTCTCCATTTATCTGACTGCACCTTAAGCCTCCTCAGCTCAACCTCCATCTCTGATTGCACTGTCTGAGCAGCCTCAAGCTGCTCCAAAACTTTTGTTGCCTTCTTGTTATTCTTTTCAGCCTCCCCATTGACAACACTTAGTCTCATCAGTGCTTCTTATTCTACAGCTTTTGCTCTCTCAGCATCCAATATAGCTTCAACATAATTTTGCTGATGCTCCCTGTCTCTCTTGAGCTCCAATTTTAGTTGTTCATTCTCATCCATAATTCTTTGCAGCTGTGTCTCCTTATCCAAGAGGTTTGCTTTCAGTTCTGTAACTTTTGTAGTAGCCTTTATCAAACCATCTCCGAATCAAATTGGCTCGCCATTGCCTTATCCATTTCGTCTTTCAATTCGTCATTCATTCGCGACATGGCTTGGAGTTCTGTTTCCATACTCAAAAGGAGAACTTTCAACTCTAAAAGTCATGCAGTTGTTTTCTGTAAGGTTAACTCTAGTTCTAATTCCCTCAGCCCTACATCAACTTTCACATGCTCAGCCATCTCAATTGTTGATTGAATCTTCATAGTGCTGATTGAATCTTCATAGTGCTTATAGTGCTTTCAATTTGTTTCTTATGCATTGGATTGAGTGAATAACTCCTCCCTGCCATCTTAACTTCAAACATCTTTTGGCCCGTAGCATCATCTATCACACAGGCTTTCTTCATGAACATCACTTTAAATCTCTTTTCTGTTAATTGACCAATACTGAGCATGTTTGATCAATATCTGATACATAGAGAACATCAGTGATCAACTTGGTTCCTGAACAACTTGCAATGGCTACGGTGCCCTTTCCTTTAACTGCAATATATTACTGCCTTTAACTGCAATATATTCACCATTCCCAATTCTTACCTTCTTGGACTCGGTGCTCTTCAATTCCTTGAACAACTCCTCGTCATTTGTCATATGATTAGTGCAACCACTATCAATGAGCTAGTTTTCACTTGTTTCATAACTCGTGAAACAAGTTACAACGAAAAGTTGGTCATCTTCTTCTTCATCTACCACTTATGCTTCATCTCGTTGCTGCTGACCTTTATTCTTGTAAATAACAGCTTCATGTCCCATTTGATTGCACTTGCTGCACTTTGCATCTGGTTTTCTCCAGCATTTGAAAGAAGGATGTCCTTTCTTGCCACAATGTTGACATAGAGGGTAATCTTTTTTTACTCCTAATTTTTTATTTTCAATTTTGCTTCTGTTCTCGGGTGTAGAGCTTTGTCCACTTGTAGCTTGAAACTTCTTGTTCTTGGGCTACCTATTCTTTTCATCATCTTGATGCTTGATTGGTAGAGCTCCTTCAACGGCTCCTTCTTTCCTCATTACACCCCTCTGCTCTTGTGCTTGTAAAACACTTAAAGAGTTTTGTCAAAGAAATCTTTGACAGATCCTTCGTGTTTTCTAAGGCGGTGATGGTAGCTTCAAATCTTTCAGGCACTGTTACAAGGATTTTTTCAACAATCCTTGAATCTTCCAGAGAAGAACCCAATAGTTTGACACGATTTGCTATGTTGAGTAGTCTGTCAGAGTACTCATTTATGATTTTTGTCTTCTTCTTCTTTTGCAATTCAAAGTCACGAAGCAAGTTTAGCACCTACATCCCTCAAATTCTTTCATCTCCTTCATACTCAGATTTGAGATAATCCCAAATCCCCTTTGTAGTTTTCAACGACATGATATGAGTGAAGATCGTGGAGGAAACTGTAGCAAACTGGCAAGCTTTTGCCTAGGACTTCTTTGTCTTCTTCTCCTTTTGTGCTTTACTTTGTACAACGGTGGGATTTTTCAGGGAGAAGAGGAATGTCATAGTCTTCTTCCACTGCTTCCTAGAGATCCAAAGCTTCCAGGTATGTCTCCATGCGGACTGCCCAAATCCGGTGGTTGTCTCTGTCAAACACCGGTGGAACAACCGAGTAAAAACTAGCTTTGATCTCCATTGTCGCTCAAATTCACGCACAGGTCCCTTAAGAAGAGAGCTCTGATACCAAATTGTTGGTTTCTTGAAATGAGAAAGAAGATAACTTAAGAGAATTGTTGTAGATTTAAAGAAAAATTAGAGCCACACACCTTTTGTGTAGCCTTACAATATTTAAACTTAGAGCTAATAACAAACTTTTAAGAAAAAGACCTAAAAATCAGCCAAGAAAATAACAAGAAACAAAATCAAGAAAAATACCAACTCCTAAGATTAAGGGACAAACTTGACTCAATTAAACCTAGACTCAATAAACTGTCCTAAGCATGTATTCCAACATATTTTTTTGTATGTGTGTGTGTGCCGTGGCCGGCCGGGGCCCGCTGGGGCCGGGGGCATTAAAATTGGGCAATAAAAATCTTTAAAGGAATAAAAATATGAAGACTTAAATAACTCGTGACAGTTTTTTCAAGAATAAATCAATACAAGGATCACGTTACTTTGTTAAAACAATATTGAGAGAAAAACATCAAAGAAAAAAAGATTAAAATTAATTGTTCCTCGAAAGATCTCAATCTTTGGCTTTATTCCTTATCATTTTCACCGCGTATCTTTGTCACCACCATTGCCAGAAGAGGAGCTTTCGGATGCTTGACCCATTTAATGGAAATCCTAGACTTCATCTAATTAATGAAAATAGATTTATGGGATTCTACGAGTTACCTGTGATCTTTAGCCAGCCTCAGCATGGACTTGGCTAGTTTTTTGTTCCATGAAGACTCAACCCTTGATGTATCCAACCGCACTTTGAAATGCTTAGCTTGCTTCTGCAGCATGTGGGTATTGTTAATGCAATACATTACTGCCTTTGCATGGCCTTCAAAGGTCCTGGAGATACCACCAGCTTCATGGTTGCCTCTTTTAGTTCCTGCTCTCTCTATTCCCATTAGAATTTTAGCTGTAAGTTATGAAGTATGAAGTTGACCCAGTCTTTTTTCTTTTCCAGCAAACATCATTGAGACAAGGAGATTGATCATTGATAAAATTAAAATAATCATTTGTCTTACACTAATAATTTTGGGATGTGGATTAATGAATCCTCATTTTTATTTTGTTCCTGCTGGGTATTATTTGGGATGTCAAGTCTATTATTTGCAAGTAGTTTGGAACATCTTCAAATCATGTTACTTTATGTCTATAATTTTTTTTTTCTTTTTGAGCCTTTAACACTTAATAGGTATTTTGTTTTTATCATTCATTGTACATGTACAACTTAATCAAATATCTTTCCAACAACTACATCTTTAGTAGATGTCTTCGACTATTCATCTAATATAATCATTCGATAAATTTATGATTCATAGTTTTACCACAAATCATTGTTTTGTGCAAAGCGCAATGTGATGCATAAGTTCTTATTTTTGCACTATTCATTTAATATAATAATTCATTACATTTATTCATAGTGCAATGCAATGTACAAGGACTTATTTTTGCTTCAAAATTCTAAGCGCAACATTTTTATTAACTAAAATACTTATAACTTGTATAAACTCAAAAAAAAAAATAATGGTACATTCATTAAAAATTATAGAATGTGAAATATTATTTAGATGACTTAAAACTTGATTATAAAAAGCTTCAAAACATAGATATGCTGATGTAGACTGGGTTGAATGAGTAGTTAATAAGTTAAATAACTCGATTGAAGGGAACATACGGGTTGGTGGACAAATACATGGGTTGAGACACACAAGTTTGAATGCGTTCAAGCACTCCCTCTACAGTGTCTTCTTCAAGTGTCAAATCGAGTGACTTGCATTTTCGACATCTTTTTCACATGTTGAATTGAATCTCCTTCATGTCGTTGTCTCCGCTGCTGAAATACAAATCAAAGTTCTTGTTGTCGTAGTCCTCACTGTGAAGCCCTCACGGTCAAAGCGCTCATCTCAAATTTGGTTGTCGTTGTCTCCTTCACATGTCAAATCTATCAGGAACAGACATAGGAGCTTAGAATTTCCAAGGTGAGAATGGATGGTTGAATGGTGAAATAAAAAAAAAGTAATTTTACAGTTCTTTAATTTTATCGTTCGACCGTTCGTTCTCACCTTTGGAAATTCCAAGCTCGGGGGTCGGGTTTTAACTAAAGTTATATCAGAGAACAATGTTTAGGATTAAGTAATGCAATATTGATGAAAGAGCCAATGAGATAATTGTGAAAATTAATAATAAGAAAAATGAAAGTTCAAGTTAACTATTATTAGGTAATATTTTAGTTTAGGCAAATAAAGCATCCGTGATTGACGAAGAAGAAAATGTGGTAGGAAATGAAGAGTTACCACCTTTTATCAGTATAAATATTAATACTCTGACGAAGATGATGGCAACGAATGATGCAACTGATTCAAGTTCCAGATTGTTGTCCAGTGGAAGTGATACCATCACTGTGGATAATTATTTGAATATGTTTTAATATCTACGACCTATTATTCAATGGAACTGAAGGCTCAGTTGAAGCAGAGAATTAGGTTATGCAGATACAAAAGATATTAGACAACATGACGTGTTCGGATGAAAGGATAGTATCATTGGTTACGATTGTTTTGGGCTGAGAAGCAAAAAGGTGGCGGCATGGACATTGTCAGGACAAACTAGGGACATACTGAAATAAGTGGTAACTTGGGAGGATTTGTGAAAATTTTTAGAGTGGTTTGTGTTTCTATCTACACGAAGATAGATGCAAGACAACTTTATCATGTTGGTTTAGGGTGGTTTATGGGAGGTTTATAAATTTTGAGGACAATTTTGTAACTAGGGGAGATTGTAATGCTCGATTTTTATTTACTCGTAACATTAGCGTTACACTTTCAATGTAAGAGAGTTTTTTCGTGCTTTTAAGGGGAGACGAGAGTGAAAGAGAGTAAAGAAGTTGTAAGGAGAATGAATGAGCACCTATATGTCATCTTATGCACACATTGTGTTTAATTAGACGAACAGGAGGTCGACGAATCCACCGAGTTGCAGGTATCTAGATGATGAAATTGAACAATTAGGAGCGACGCCTGAGAGCTATGATTGGCGAGTTTCTATGTTATTTTGATCGAAAGTGAGAAAGGGGAGATTAAGTCGGTATATAGTGAGAAAGAAGTATAGTGCGAGCAGGTGTTGAATGAGCCTATACTGATCGCAAGCTAAAGTTGATATTCAGGAGCTAAGGAAGATATATTTATTTTCCTAAACCCTATATTTTTAACAATCTTTTTAAAAGCCCATGTTTAAAAAAAATCATTGACTTGTTGGGTGTCTAAGGTATCTTACCGTCTAAGCGCACTTTGGAGCTGGATTTTAAAAACTCTGCACGCATCTATCTTATTATTCTCATTTTGCTACTAGTTTTAGCTATATACAATTTTTATAACCCTGCTATTTGTAGGTTTATAAAGTTAACTTTTGCGTCACCATGAATTGCCCTTATTGCTTGTGACTTTAGAAGAACTCCATTTTAGCTATTTATGTTCCAATCATATCCTAGTACATATAGTTTTTGTTTTATATAATGGATTCAAGAAACATTTACTCATAACCCTTTGGTATTTATGGATAATTATTAACACAATGCTCATTAAAATTACATATTAGATGCTTAGTTTTTGCAAATCACCAACTTACAATGAGGACGGGATTTGTAAGTTTATATTATTTATTGTGGACTATTTTCATATGAGTTCTGTCTTATGATTTTTTTCTTCTAAATTTCCATGTAATTATTCTATATATATATATATATATATATATATATATTTATTTGTTTTTGCACTTT
>NW_018250931.1:306961-331622 GCF_001263595.1 Phalaenopsis equestris
TATATATATATATATATATATATATATATATTTAATTGCTTTTGCACTTTAGTAGTCCGGTGATATGATGATCACAACTTAACTTCAGTTGTCACACCTCTTATACTGTTCATCAACGTTTTTTATTGAGTGTGATTTAAAGTGGAATTTAAAGATGACTTCAACATCTAAAAAAGGAGGTTGTGTTTGTAAATTCTAACCATTCAAAGAAGAAGTGGATGAGTTTTTTTTCCGTCTGTGTATATACTCTTAATTAATTGTTCGTTGCTAGTTTTTTTATTCCTTTGTATGTTATTTTTATTAAACAATTATGAGTATATTTTTAGGCTGATATGGATCATAAACCGGATCCTGAGAATGTAAAATCATGGCCACAATTTGTTCTGAGGGTGGATCGATTCATGTGCAATTACCTAACCTCAGGAAAACGCACCAAACTCGCCGTCCTTAGCAGCGCGTTGAAAGTGTGGATTTTACTGAAGGTCTCTCTCTCTCTCTCTCTATACATGGAAACTATTTGGAAGATTTGCATACATATCACTTAGTTCTTATTTATTTATGTATCTAACACCTAAACCTCAATATATATATATTCAAAGGAATTGATATTTAGGACGGACTAAACTGTCCCCTAAATCCCGGTTTCCCCATATGTGCTAATTCGACCCGAAGAGGATTCGAACCCGTGACAGAAGGGACTTACGCCTAGGCCGCCTTCCAACAGGCCACGGTTGCAGGCGCACACACAAATATATATATATATATATATATATGCAACTTTAACTAATGCATGAAAATGTGTATTCCATATTTTAAAAGTTAAAATAGTAATATTTTTACTGCGATATGAAAGATTTGGGGTGTTATAAATTAAAAAAATAAATTTAACATGTTAGATTTGTAAATGTATTGGAATTGGCTGGTATGTATGTAAAAGCCTAAAACTATATTGCAAGTTCTCTTCCGTGCTCTGCTTCTAACTTAGCTCTGCTCTGCTCCCTCTCATTTGTATCAGGTTGCGAGAGGATTCTCAAGAGGTACTTTCGAAGTGAAGCCATTCACAGAAGAGAAGGAAAATGACGGTCAAAGAGTAGCTATTTCCAGGCTAAGACATACAGAAGCTACCAGTTATATTATTCCAAACTCCAAATTAACTCTCTTCCCTATGAAAAAGTGGAGAGGGCGTATCAAAAGATAAGTTTTTGCTTCAAATTGCTGCATCCATCTGATTCATTTTACATGCAAACGTCTTGATTTCTGTGTTGTTGAGATCCATGACCTTCTTTTGATTTATCATGCTTTGTTTTGTTTATTATTGTATTTGAACGAGCTGTTATTGGCTGATTTTCGGCATGGAAATGTCATATTTGTTTTATTTTGATAAAGTTTGCTTAAATTTCTCAATAAATTAATAAATAGATTACAAAATGGGCATTTACATATTCATGGCATGCAATTCTCATGTATTTACATATCTTAACTAAACCTCTATATTTACACACATAACACTCAAATCTTTAGTATTACATCAAAAATAGCACTATCATGTCTTTTTTTAAAGTGGAACACATTTTTTCATGCATGGGTTTAATTCACCGAAGTGTTGTGCATGTAAATATGAAAGTTTAGATGTAAATTTCCCAATAATAATTAAAAAAAAAAAAAAACACGTGCTGAGCAAGAATTATGGTTCCATGGCCACGTTTCACATACCCAAGCTGTACGTGCTTCAGAAATCAACTTCATGGGCCATATATTGGGCTGTCAAAAAAGTTCGTTGTTCGTGAACAGCTCGTGTTCGGCTCGTTCGTTAAGTAAATGAGCCGAACATGAACAAGTTTTTAAAGCTCGAATTATAAATGAGCCGAACACGAACAGCTCTTTGTTCGTTGTGTTAAAAAAATTATATAATTATTTGTATAAAAATATATTACACATTATTTATCTAATAATATATTATATATATTTATATCTAAGTTTAAATCGTAACTGTTCTTGTGGTAATGTGGTTATGCATTTTGTTTTATATATATTTGGTTTATGTTCGAATCCAACACTATACATCTATTTTTTCAGTTTAATTTTAACAAGTCAATTTCGAGTCGAACGCGAGCCGAACACGAACACACTGTTCACGAGCCGTTTTAGAACACGAGCCGATTTTGAACACGAACAATTTTGAATGAGTTGAACACGAGTAGCTCGCTTGTTTACAGCACTAGTCGTATAAGGCTTTACAAACTACATGTTTCAAAAGAGATGCTTGGAATAAGAACAATGTGCATTGTGTTCGAAGCAATTAAGTATAAGCATGAGTTCATAAAAATAATGACCCGGATTTTAGGAATGGCTGGTTAATATTTTGTTGTGCTGTGCTATTGTAACTTACTTGTTAAGGTGTCCAATGAGAGACTTGCATTAGTATAATAAACATTCGCATATAGTAAAGGCATGCATAATGAATTTGTCAAGAGCTAAAGAACTCGTCAGGATTATTCACTTTGACTCAAATTGCCGCTTGTTCTGGCCAATGGGCGGACACTTGTCCAGTCCAATCAGCTGAAGTCAGCTGGCTCTGACTAACTCGAACTTTCGCATCCACCAAAAAATTTGTGTTTCCCTTCAAAGGACTACAACTTCTACCATCCAAAAAAATATTGCATACGGACACCGCATGCAGAGATGCATGCGGTGTCTGATCTACACCGTAGATCACGGTGATCTATAGTGATGATGCAATCAAAAAAAATTTTAAATAAAAAAATAAAATAAAATTAAAGTGGACCCATTGAAATACATCATCACCGTAGATCATCATGATCTACGGTGTAGATCGGACACTGCATGCATCACCACACGCGGTGGCCGTCTGCAACCTATCATCCAATTAGTAATTCATCTTAAAATTCATGTAGGGAGCTTTCCATGCGAGTTCTTAATGTTCTGATCTTAATGTTATTGTGCTTGTGAGAGTTCGGGCATGTATTTCTTTTGGGGTTGCTGCATAATCACAATAAAGAATATTGAATAAAATATTTTAATTGAAAAAAAAGTTATATCTTATTTGTAAAATATTCACTCTAAATTCTTCCAAAATTATAAATATATCATTTTAAGTATTCAAAATTATCACTTAAAGCTTTCATTAGTGGGCAAAGGAGGGTGGTAGTAATGAGATGTGGTTATATTATTATATTTAAAGTTTGGATTGTTAAAACATAAGGTCTCTCAGCTGCCTCTAGAGTGGAGTGTTGGCCGGCTCCCATTATCTGTGAGTTAATAATATGAACGATCTTCTCTGCAAGAATAATTAATGTCGTAAAAAGGAAAAGAAATAAATCTACAGTTATAAAGACTAAGTTTTCTCATACCTATCATTCGTTCCATCTTAAATGGTCGGAGGCTTTCACAACAAGCAGTCCACCTGGTTGCCCCCATCGAGGATCGACGCATCATGGCGTGCACGCCAGCTCTACTTCCCATCTCACCATGGAACGACATCTGAGTCAGATGACTCAGCCGCTTCCTTCACCCATTATTTCTTCTGGATCACTTGCTTGATCTGCTTCTCTTCCTCCGGTCGTCTCCCTCTTTCCAATCTCTTTGAGCCGACCGGGGGTCTTCCTCTTTCACCTAACTAGTCTTCCTTTTCCCTCCTGCCTCTTCGCCATTGTCGGTTGGCCCTCATCCTCCAACTTCTTTATTACGGGTTGACTACTCTCTAGTTTATTTTTCTCCCTTGCGTCCTTAGGAGGCTAGAGTTTCTCAAAGTCCGAAAACCTTTATCAAGCTGAGACCAATAGATCAATCATGAGTGTTGACTCCCATAGTTGAAAGGGTATGCACGAGTATCTAGAGTCAAAGGGTATCATATATGCCATAATAATGCAAATCACAATATAATAAAGAAATACAAGAAATTGTAAATAATATTGATATTAATTTTAAACCTTATGCCACAAATTAAAGTAGTGAGCTATGGGATTCAAACATTATGTGCTATGTCTCTTCCATTGCACAAATAATGCCCACCATTTTAACCACACGAGCCCACTTTGAAAAAGGCGTAAAAAGGTTAGTTGAATCGGGATATGTGCCCTAGCCTGCACTATTTACACTATTGACATATACATCATGCCCTACTTATTTGAAATTGGCATTGTGTCTTATGAAAATAAATTCTAATTGCTTTGTAACTAAATTGTGAATGGGGCAATATATTGTGTTTGTCGATTGAAAACCTAAAGTTTATATAACTTGGGAGAATGGCTATGCATAAGTTAGAGGATTTGGAGATGCAAATCTTAGTAATATAAACACAAATATATGATCTCCTTGATTATTATCTGGTTCACCATTCAAGTGTTGCTAGTTATGTGAGCCATGGAGAAGAGATACTAAAAAATTTAACATTCAAGAAGGAAATCATGTCCATCCATAGTAACAAATTGTGCGCTTTTTGTGGGTTATGTTATTGAAAAAAATCTGTAAAACTTTTATCTTGTATATTGCAAAGTGGTTTGGTCAAAGGGGCTAGATAAGTAAATTTAAATACAACGAATTCATTGTTTATAAGGACGTGACATTTTTCTCTACGAGTTCATACTAAAAAAATAATAATAGCCCACATATTGTTATCTTGACATCAATTTATGGTCTCTAAATAATAAAATGGTTGATATCTAATAACAATTTTTTTGTCTGTTATTGTAATTATTTATTTCCTTTGTTTGTAGTTTTGTACATAAATACCCATTAAAAGAATGAATAAACCAACCTTTTCTGGCCACTTCTTTCTCTACATGGTGTTAGGGTGAGGTTGGAGTTTTATGCTTCCAACTTTTGTTGGATCTAGTCTTCCTCGAATCTCTTTTTAGCTAGTACTCTTCATTCACTTCATTATATCTAGTTTCTTTGACATCCCTTATAAGGAATCAACCATGATAAAAAGTGAAAGTCAAACTAAAAGAGAATATGGGGAATTCAAGCCTCATATTTCTTAAATGGGAGAAACTATATGAAGTGGCCTCAAATTGTGAGGATAATTCTGAAAAGGAGAAATATTTAACACCTTACATATCTATCTTTCTATTTAAGGGATCCAATATGTATATTTTGGGGAAGGAACGGATTCCATGATCATGACATGATTGTGGAATATCATGATTGATGTTGGACGTTCTTGTGTAACGCTGAATCACATTTGGGGCCAAATTGGATGTGGGATTCCGAATTTTTCCTCGATCGCAAGATTGGATCACGATCGATCGAAAAAATTTCTTGTGTACGTCGTAATTAGGATGGGATTCTGGACTGTCTTTCTTATAATTGTGTTGTCTGGCCTATGAGCCCTTCTTGGTTTATTATTTCAGGGTTAATTAGAAGTTCTTTGTACTGAGAAACTATTTATTTGTGTTATTTTCTATTTTTTGGAGAATTTTAGCTTTGTTCTATGTATTTTAGAGATTATAATCTCTGATTTTTGCAATAAAGTGTTTATATCATCTTCCTTCTACAAGCAATTTGTCTATAGCCTATTCAGGAACAAGTAGTGAACCTCCTCGCATTCCATACCCTACTACTTTGGGGTTCTCTTTGTTGTTTTGAGCTGGAAAAGCTTTTGAATGACTCTTATCCCATCCAAACATCGTTGAGCTCACATGCTGTCATTTCCTTGCTATTCCACAACCACCTCCCCGCGATATCCGTCTACGAAATACCTTCTAGGAGCCTTAGAATAGTGTCAATGATGACGAAAATCAGTATGTCAAATATGTTCTTATCTACTGCAAAATAAATTTGGGATATTGTCAAACAAACTCATTCAAAAGTTAAGGATGCTGCAATTATCTATAAGATCAAAAAGAAACTCTATACTACTAAGATAATCTCCTAATCATTAAATACTCTAACGTAAGTAGGGTTTATTAGCTTGAACTAGATTATTACAAAGATTTTAAGATTATGTGTTATGAAGATAAGAAGATCCTTAAGTGCTTTGTGAAAAGAGATAGTATTTGAGCTTCTTGTAGGATTCAATAATTGTTCAAATCTTTAGAAGAGAAAATCTCCTCTTCTTATAAATTTTTCTCGCTACTATGCGCTCAAGAAGAAAGAAAAATAGCGATGTTCAACAATATAGTTTCCAAAACATCTATCATAACGTCCATTAAATTCTATGATAGGGGATTTACCATCAGAGATTTATCTCTCTATGAAGAACAAAAGCCTCCTCTCAAATGTAATCTCTAGGCAATTATTGCAAGAAAAAATGAGCACATCAAAAAGAAATGTTGCAAACTTCAAGGGATACTTCAAGGCCATGATGGAAACAAAGAAAAGAAGAAGAAAATATAGGCACGCAATGTGACTCAATTAGGAAGAAATAACAAACTAAGAATCTCCTTTATCATGTGGAAAAACAAATTGGATCATTCTCACTTACTCAAAATTGGAGAACTTCCAACTCTTATGTCTTTAGTACCTCAGTTACATATTCCCAAATTTGGATCCTCAATTCAAGTGCCTCTAACAACATGATAAATTTTGCCAATATGTTTTGAACCAAAAAATCTTGTCCGAGTAATAGCAAAATAAAAGTGGCTAATGGTTTCTTAATAGCTATTGCGTGGTAAGAAAATATTTATATGTTTTCCATTTTAACCCTTAGTAATGTATTATATGTTCTCACCTTACAATTAACATTTTATTATTTCATAGAATTATTATTGATCATATAAATATTGTTCATTTTATTGTTATGCATAACATAAGTCTTCAAACAAGTTTGGCAAGCCTATCATTGACTCATTAGAGAATGAGATGAACGGTGTCATAGGTGCCAATTGAACATCACTCCCCTCCCAAAATGACATAATATAATCAAAGTGTGAGAGAAAAAAATCCTATTGGAATAAGTCATATGATTTCCACATGATGTCCTCGTCTAACAAACCCTTAACTTTAATACAAAATTTGTAGTAATCCTCATGAGTTCAAAATACAGTTTGTGCACATCCTTCAGTCGTATCTGAATCTGTTGGTGCTCCGACCTCAAGTCAATCTTGAAGAACACCGCAACCCCAAATAACTACATACATGTCATATCCTCTTACGTCAAAATTGCCGGATTTACATACATGCATTATCTTTTTTAAATATTTAAATAACGATTGCCTACATATTTATATGTATTTATATAAGACCCTAGAAGTTAAATCACATCAAAACATATTAATAAATATGTGTGTTTCATTTTAGATAAATTAACATTTGTTGATTTTTTATTTGATTTAGAGATTATCATGAATACATAAGAATTGTGTGCCATGCATGTAGATGCCCCTAAATAAATACATAGATTTAGGGGAATTTACAGGATTTTCATGTAAATCCATCCAACATAAGAGAAATAAATATAGCCGTTATAGTTTGTACCTATCTAATATATTGTTGCACATATTTATATAAAATCTCTTACATAATTCTGAAATATAGCTTTTTTTATATGTACTTGGAAATTATTACACACTCAACAACATTTTATTTAGATGGTTAGCTTGACCGATTTACTTAGTTGATTGCTTTTTAAGCCATTACAACGGTCAAGAGCTCACTCAAAATTGAACCAATTCAAATCAAAATTATATTGATTTTTTTGAATTAATATTGAATCATGATGCACCAAAAATAAAAGCAAAATTCTTTTTTGAGTTTACAACTAGGATTTTGACTTAAAAGTGAAAAAAAAAAGGTAGCAATTGACTATTAACTAACTAAATTTTGATTTTTTTTTATTAAATCAAAAAAATTTTAAATAAATCAATTATCATAATAAAAATAATAGTTTTTCTTCAAATTAACTTCCAAACCTTTCTTTAAAAAATTGAATCAAATCAATCACATAGATTCGATTTAGTTAATTTTTTTAATCAATATAACTAAGCATGCCTAGGGCTCCAAATGAACCAATACACTTGATGAATAACTCGAACTTGACTTGATTAATACTCAATCATGCTTGCTCAAATTAATAAATAAATATGCTTGAATATTTTTTTAGTAACTCAGAGCTCAAATGAACTAAATTTGAACAAGTCAAAATCACCTGTTAATATTCAAGAACAAACCTGTTTGTAGTTCACTAAGTAATTTGTTAAATTCTGTATACGTATTTGTTTATTATTTAAATGAAATTTGATTAATTAAATTTTATTTAATTATATATTTAAAAATAACATATTATAATTTAATATCAATATAAAATAAATTTAATATAATAATTTTATTTTATTTTATTTCAATAAAATAATTTGTTAATACTTCTTCATATTATTTAATTGAAAAAAATAACTTATACATTATTTTATTTATTTGGTATAAACTCACTGAGTACTAATTTGAAATCTATTTTGATTCATAAAATTATTTATTTATTACTTCATATAAAACATCAAATATATATTTATATTTTTAATTTGTTTGTCAAATTTTTATGAAAAATCATATACAATCAAATTTAATTTTATATTAAAATTTAAAATTTTTTTAATTTAAAATTTTTTTAATTAATATAAATAAGTTAAATATAAATTACATTTGAATATTAAAAATTTAAAATAATATACATATAGCTTTTTCTTCGGAAAAGTAGGTTGACTTCTCCCATAGGGGAAATATTTATGTGTTTAAGACGTATTTAGAGTTGCGTACATATTAGATTATTTGAAGACTATAAATAAATTATGCTTAATATGTACACTCTCTTAACATCCAAATATTTCTCCTCAGAGAGGCCGCCCATGGCTCGCTTGGCATTAATTCGGATTAGTTTCAGCTTTTAAACTCTAAAGCGGCCATGGCCGAAGAGAAACAAACTAAAATCACTATGATTGATAATGTAGTCGGAGAGGGCTCCTTTCATCGTGAACTCACCTCTGAGAATGCCACAGATCTCATCCGATCCGTTGACGCCTTCCTCTTCGATTGCGACGGTCTCTCTTCCATCTTTTCTCCCCTTGATTTTTTTCCCTTCGTGTACCTATCTCCGTTATAAACCCCTTGGTTTCTTGGGTATCCTTAGGAGTCATTTGGAAGGGCGATAAGCTCATCGATGGTGTTCCCGAAGCGCTGGAAGCCCTCCGATCCATGGTAGTTGACAGTTAACCTTGTATTGGTATTTTGTTAGAAAATCCTTTATGGTTTGGAAAGTGGATACTGAGTGTGAAATGCTCGGGTTTTGTTCAGAAGAAGAGGCTTGTTTTTGTGACCAATAATTCTACCAAATCAAGGCGGCAGTATGCGCGGAAATTCGCCTCCGTCGGTCTCGATGTCAGCGAGGTATTATTTTGGTTTCCTTGTTCTTCATTTTGTCGGTTTTAATTAATCTTTGAATGATCAGGAAGAAATATTCTCGTCTTCCTTTGCGGCAGCTATGTTCCTGAAGTTGAATGATTTTCCTCGGGATAAGAAGGTGAGGCATGCGTTTCTTATTGAAAGTTTCTAAACTTAGTTTTTGTTTGGCATTGTGGTGTTCTCTAGTACACATAAATGTGGTTAGGATGTAAATGGGATTTACATCCTTGTTTTTATTTTTTAATTCTACCAAATGGCTCGTAAGATCTGTTTAAATTATGTTATCCGTTCTCTAGTACTCAGATGCTGTTCAGATGCGAAAGGGATTTAAATCCTTTTTTATCTCTTGTTATACTAAATAGCTCATAAGCTCTGCTTGGATCAAGTGATTCGTCTACTCCTTTAATTTGGGGACTAGAGACCATCTAGTAATTTGCCAAGGATTTAAGAGAGAGAGAGAGAGAGAGAGAGAGAGAGAGAGAGCTATTCGATATATTAATTACTTTTTCCCAAAGTTGAACATTTCTAATTTGATTCAAATAAACCTAATTGGTCTGATTGAATACCACTTGCAACACTAATTCATGGTTAATTAGCTTAAAATAAAAACCCATTTATTCCTGAAAAACTAGGAAAATCAAATAGTATTTTACTAATATTTTACCTTCGTCCAATTAATCCTTAATTTCCATATTATGCAAACCAAAATTAGTACCTTGTCAGCTTAACGTAGATTTGTAGTCCTTAACTAAGTATTATACTCAAGTTAACTAATATTAATAACTAAATATTAGTATAGTGATTTATTTCTAGTGGTCTAATTAATCCAATTAAAAATCAACAGTAAGTAGCCTATTGAAAGCCGATTAAGTTAACATCTAATGTTTAGTTAGGTGCAAATTAGTTGAAATGATTAATGTTCAATAATGAATTTTAATATTTTGATGAACTAACAACAAGTTGTTAAATTATTCAAGTAACACATAACTATTCTTGTAATTAATTAATGTATAATTATTTAAATTTAAAATTAATTTGCTAATTGAAACTTATTAAGTCCTAACTGATATAAATTTGCATCCAAACAAATATTTATCTATTAATTACTTAACATTATTAATTTATCAATCAAATAAATTATAATTAATTAATGAAACAAATTCAGTGTAAATGGCAAAAGATGATTTCCAATCTCAGAAATTTGAATGGATTCTTATGTTTTCAATTCTCGCTATGCTGCCCACAGATTGATCTAGTGAAATGAGCACCTTATAGGCTGAGCTTTCTCTATCAACTTTTAGTCTTAAATGTTGAAACAATTCAAGTTGGATTATTTTTAGATTGTAGTGAGCTATTTTTTAAAGAACAAATCAGTAGAGGAGAGGAAACTCATGAGCCAATTGTGGAGAGGCTCTTCTTTCATGTATAACGCACAAATCTGTTATTTTTTGCTTTTCACTCTCATTGAAATGAAGCTTTTTGAAGGAATTGTTAAATGACATATATTCAATTTTAGACTGCTATTAAAAGATGGGGAATCTTCATTTTTCTCACTATGGGCTAGCAAAATACTTAAAATGATATGTTTCAAATCTGGGAAAGGACAGAAAAAAAAATAATGTTCTCCTTTTACTTTTTGAGTAGAATGATTTAATTTACTCTTTGCGAAAAAATGAAGAATTAAATGCGAAGGGCTTTTTTCTGTTCAATAGAAGATATCAGAAAGAAAGAAAAAGAGGACTGCAACATGTCAAAGAAGTGTTGCGAAAAGGCATCAAGCTGTTTCAGCGATTTGCATAGGCAAGGCTCCTTTTATAATGAGAACTCTTCAGTTCCCATCTTCTCCCAAAGGATGTTCATGAGAGGAGCTCTAAGATAATAATTCAAAGCCTTACCACTGTCAAACGATAATTGAATAATAGCTTTCTTGCTCTTTTTTTGTCATCTCCACTCATCATTCAGACTTAGATTTTCTTTTAACTTGGTTCTATTCTCTTTTGAACTTGTTGCATTGTTCAAAGTAAATCTTGCACAGATAAATGTCAAAAGGCATTAAAGAAAGCACTTCGATATGAGGACCTGAATGCTTGAGTTCCCTTTGTGTTAAGAATACATTGAAGAAAGAAAAATAAGAGTATTGTGTTAAATCGGTGTCGTAGGCACCGATCGCCTCTTGCTCCAATGAGTCGACACCTAGCTTGCCAAACTAGTTTGAAAACTTATGTTAGGTGTAAGAATAAAATTGGTAATTTAGTCATCTGTCAGTTATTATCGTGAGATATAATTAGGGCTATTATTTTTAGGGTTAGGTTATGCTATGAGATTGTTGTCGTGAATATTAGGTTTAGGGTTTAGGAGAGATCGTGTATCTCTTAAATTACATATGTTAGGGTTAGTGTTTGGGAGATACCGCGTACCTTTTGAATTGTAGATCTTTATCTTTATGTATTTGAGTGTGTTTTTTGGTGTTATTGAAATAAAATATTTGGTTGCCCTATTTTTTGTGTAGAACTCCTGTGATTCAAATCAAATTGGTATCATATCATTCAATTCTCTAGGAAGCTAAGAGAGGATTGCAACGTCCAAGGATGATCAGACCTTGCAATGCAATCACCTTTATGACCTAATATCGCAATATGGTCTCGATCAAGCTGTTGGGAAGCCTTTGATGGGATTGTAGTATACAGGACCTGTCATCATGTTCTTCACAATACAGTCGTGATTTGATATTGTTGGGAAGCCAAGGTCGGGATCGTGGTGCACAAGTGAACGCCTTCATGACCGAACCTCGCGATACAATTGTGATTTGACTTATGGGAAGCCAACAACGTCTTCGTGACTGAACCTTGCAATCAGAGTCACGATTCAACCATGGAGGAGAGATTCATGGCCCTAAAAGAAATTATGAAAATGGTTGTGGAGTTTCACGCAAATCCGTTGCTTGTCGGCTTGGGATTGAGCGATGACGTCTGGAGCTGATGTGAGCAGAAGCAATCTGAAGGAACTGTGCGGCATAGAATAGTGTCAGCGCCTTAGGCGAACCCAAAGATGCGAGATCGAGTGAAGGAATCGGGAATGGACTTGAGTGACAAACCTAGAAGGAATAACACAACGTCCAGATGGCTGGAGCAAATGGAAGCAGATGGGATTGGGCGATGGAGTCGGGAGTGGATTCAAGCAGTAGCATCAAGAGGAAATTGCTGACATCTGGTGGTTTGGAACAAGCCACAATTGGCAGAATGAGAGGACACGTGATTCAGTGACAGAGAGATAAATTCTAAGTATTTGTGCTTGGAATAAGGAGCTCATGTGGGCAGGAACCTAGTGGAGGGCTACAACCAGTCATGTTAGTGCTTTTTGCCACGATAGCATTCCGAGCGGAAAGAGATTCAAGACCCTATGGGGACGTTCGAGCTTATCATGGGGCGAGCTAGACTTATGGAAGAAGAAAAATCAATATGGGTTAAGGAAGAGATCCCAACCCCCGTTTCATGGGTGTAATGAGCTTCAGTTGAGGAATTGGGGAGGAAACTCATGCATAAGGAAATTGAAGATGTTGATCTTTGAAAAAGAAGATGACTATTGTTGGATTTATTACATGGATTATCAGGCATTATCGGGAAATGAATAAGAAAATAGTACCTGACAAATATTTCTTTTTGGTGATTGATGAGCTACTGGATGAGTTATTTGAGCTTGCAGTTATTGACTTCACTTTTGTGAGGACCTCCTCTCTCTCTATAAAAACCTAGTATTTAACCTTAGGGTTCCCTGGTGACCTTCTTAGATGAATAGAGATGGAACTCATTCATATAGGACCTCTAATCAGTCATACTCTCACTTAGGGTTTCCTGAGGTTAAGCCCAAATCCTCAACCCTTGGTTGAGATGATTGAGGGTCTCGCCCAGTGGAAGCCCAAGCTGACTTCCTATAGATGGAAGATGTCCTAGATTACCCATGGAGCTCAAAACCCTAAGAATTCCTCTAATGGCCCATTGAATATCCCTGGGATTCTCATTGACCCAGAGCTTTCAATGAGGGGTTCTTACCACATTACCCTAAAAGACCCTGGAAATCCCATGACACCAAAATTTAAAGGAAGAAGTGTGATTCACCAAAGTCAATCATTGGTCTCACCTAAAGTTTTCCCAACATCAATTAACCTAAAATTGCATTAATTTTAAAACATTTCTGTAGATTTTAAGGTTCTGTTGAACTTGGAGTTTCATTTCATCCAGCACATCTAACTCTTCCATCCTTAGGTGATCATTTTGCTCGTGAGTAAAATTATACTGGACAACTACTTGAAGTGATGACAACTCAACTTCAAGCGGTAATATCACTTTAGTTCCAAAGTTCAATGCATAAGGAGTAGCTTTAGTCGGTGTTTTATAAGTTGTGCAATAAGCCTACAACTCTTCCATCATCTTAGTATGTCATTCTTGTTTATTTTTAGTGAGGATTTTCTTGAGCAGCTTAACCACCGTCTTATTAAAAGTTTTTGATAGGCCATTTGTCCTTGGATTGTCAATTGAAGAATATTGCCAATCGATTTTGTGTCAATCGATGAATTTGTATATTTTTGTGGTTTTAAAAGCTACATTATTTGTGCGATAATACAATGTGACATATCAAATCTGTAGCAATATTGTGAGTGAAGAAATTCATCACTTGCTCTACAGTTTTCTGAACGACACAACTCAGCTCAGTTGCAACTAGAATGAAGCGGTGTTCTTTTGATGATGGTGGATCAATCGGTCCAATCACATCCGTACCCCACTATTCAAATTGCCAAGATGTACAAATACCCTCCAATAAACGTGGTGCGAGTCTGAAGCGGGCCATGTTTGTTGTAAACTTTTTGACCATGTGAGTTACAAAAAATCCATTATCACGTTGAGGGTTTCATTTTGCAAATCTCCAAGAATGCTAACTAAATGTCAATGCAAAATATACTTTTGAGCTAACTATACAGCTTCTATTGTTATAGACCAATTTTCATTAACCTTGCCTCTTGTTGTCACATATTTGTCCTAGAGATTTAACTTGTCTTTTGTGCTTTGGGTTTGAGTAGCTCGATGAAGAAATTAACTTGAATAGTCTCTATAGACTTGCCAGATGAATGAGCACACCTTTAGTCCTAGCTTTGTGCTTTAGTGGATTTGTTGAAGGAGTTGACCTTCAATCAGGTTTGTGTTATGGCGGACTTGTTGAGGGATGCATGCTAGTGAACCAACCTTCAAGCTTTTATTGAGTTAGTGGCAAGAGATCGTCAGTCATATGCTTAGTGCTTTATGTATCTTCTTGACGATTGAATCCCCTTAGTTTATCATCTAACTTTGAACGAACTATGGGATAACTTCTTCGGTCATTTGCTTTCTGCTTTATCGAACTTATTGAAGAAAATAATTCATCATTCTATACCTTAAGCTTAATCAAACTATTTAAAAGGATTTTTTATATTTTTTATTTGAACTGAACATCAGGCTCAACTTGTTGATCTTTTTTTGATCTTTTGATTAATCAAGAATAATTCCATAATCTACTCCAACTGGACTTCTCAGGTTGAATAAGCTTGGGATTTGATAGTCTTTGCTTTTGGTCTAATAGATGGGGCCTTCTTTATTGCGGTCGTTTATATGGCTTGTTGAGTGAACAAAATTGTCAGCAACAAGGTCATATTTAAGCTTGTTTTGCGTCCTAGACTTGGATTATAATAAGCTTGGGCTTCTTCAGCTTAAGAAGCTTTAGTTTATAGACTTGGGGATTTTCATTTGTCGATGAACTTGTCGAAGAAATCTTCTGGATCTGGGAGGCTTGAACTTGTAAAATTGGATTAGCTTGCGAATTAGAAAATTCTTGTCATTAGACTAACAAGGTAGGGGCTCTCCTACTGCAATATTTTTTATAGCTTGTTGAGTTGGAAATACTTGTTTTTTCACTGCGATCATTTTTATTTCTTATTGAGTGAAGTAGGCTGGCTATCAGCGACTCGACTATATTTGGACTTGTTAAGTCCGACCATTTTTGACCCAGAATCCTTTCCACTTGAATTGTTGAGATTTGCAAATCTCAAGTCTTTTTAGCTGAAAATTTGAGGATTTTGATCAAAGAAAATCTTTGCCCTTGAAAGTCCCATTTCACATCTACTTTTGCCTGGTGACAATTGTTTCAACAAATTTTTGGGGGATCTCGATATTAATGCTTGATATTAACCCTAAGTTGGATATAAATTGTCAAATGAACACGAGCTGTCCTTGCAGAGAATGAAATTGACGAAGATTTTTTAGGGGAGACATCTCAATAATGGCCTTGATTTTATTGGGACCACTCTTAATTCCTCTATGGCGTATAATATGCCCAAGAAAACTACAATGGATGTAAGTGATACATAGTTCTTTTCTTGGACGCAAATTTATTAACATTGTTGAGAGACATTCCAAATCAGATGCGTGAATCCATAAAACTACTTCTAATGCGTGCAAGAGATACCATCATCCAAATAAAGAAGTATGTCCTAATGAATTAAATTATCTACAAATCTAGTCTATTTCTTTTTAAAGCTGCTAATTCTCTTACCTGCATCCAAACAAATTTTCAGGGTTAAACCAAAGGCAAGGTCTTGAAATACGAATAATTTTAGGATTTATCAAGCTCAAGGTTTATTAAATTCAATCGTATAGGATTTTGAAATCTAGATTTACTGAATTTTACTTGGTCTAAACTTCCTGTTTTAGAGGGTGTGCTTCCTCTGTCAGAGTGCAAGCTTTTAGTTTATTTTTTATTTAATTTTTAAGTTGATATCTTTCTAAAAATTTTGAAAGTATAGCTGTCAACGTCTGCATGCGACACATCTTGTAGTGTTTAATTATTTCCCACTATATTCACTAACGAGCCATTTTTGTTTCAGGTATATGTAATCGGTGAAGAAGGGATATTGGAGGAACTCGAGCTTGCTGGTTATACAGGCTTAGGTGGACCGGTTAGGACTAAAATCACCATCAATTTGTTTTCAGTGAAATTTGTTTAATAAAACCTTATAAAATCTGAGAATATTGGTTATGCTTCTTAATCTATACTCGCACAATCATTTGGAACGAACAACATTTATTTTTGTGCAAAAATATGTGAATCGTTATTACCCAGTGTATTCTAATCTTGTAAATTTTATTCTGCTCTTTTATGATGGTATACTTCGTTGCAGGATGATGGAAAGAAAACCATACAACTTAGATCGAACTTCCTTTTTGAGCATGATAAAAATGTAACTTCCAGATAAATAGTTCTTTTTTGGCAGCCCTTAAGACCAGAAAGATTTTTTAAATGGTTAAATGTTGGTAAAGGAAGTTCTTTTTTCAGGTTGGAGCGGTCATAGTTGGACTTGATCAGTACATAAACTATTACAAACTCCAGTACGTTTTTTCACTTTTCCAGTTTCAAAGTAGTTTCACTTTTGGTGGAACTTGCACAGTTACTTCTCTTTTTGGGCATAGATAAGTTTTATATCATTGCAAAATCACCAATTTAGAAAATTTGGTCAACTAAGATGAACATCTAATTTTTAAGCTTATGACTTCTACTTTGTGATTTATACCTTCTGGTTGTGATCCACATGAGCATCAAGCCACTTCTTTGTGAGCATGTTTATGAATAACTAAATCTACTTCTCTGTGGATATAGATAAACTTCAGTGTAATTCCTGTCAACGTGTGATGCAGATGTGAGCCTCCCTGACGGACCGAAGGAGAGGAGCAGAACTGGCCAAAACTTGTTCCCTCCTTGGCCGGTTCAGGGTATTTCGCTCCCAAGGGCAGGACGGCCCCTTTGGAGCACTTATTTACCATATTTAAGTTTTGAGTGGGGCTATTTTGTTTCCTTATTATAAATATGTTCTTTTGAAATCTTTTATGGACATTTGGCTTGATTTTATGTAATTGAAGATTATTTTCTGTGATTTTCTTTTCTTTGGAGTATGGTAGTCTCCTCCTTTGAGTGGTGTGTCTATTAGCATGATTGTGAAAAAAAGTGGATCCCTCTCTACACCATTCTGACCTTACTTAAGCTCACTGCTTTCCCCTGAAACAACATTCAAACTCCTTTTTTCTTTTAAGGTTTTTCGCCCTCATGTCCATATCCTATAATATTCCAATACCTTTATTGAAACTTACACAACATCTTGAAACTCCAGATCGGTCTTACTTAGTGTTAGAGCTATACAATTCCCAGACCTTTGGAAATTCACCACTCTAAATTTCAAACCCTAAATCCAAATACCTTGACCATTATCTACTAAAAACCACATCACTACCTCCAAAAATTGCATTTCTACCCTTCAGCCAAAACCAAATTCTCTAAATTCCACTGAAAATCCCAAAAGAGGTATTCAAGAGCTTAAAATAAAGGCATATAATGAGAAATTCTTCAATTATATCGTAAGCTCATTGATTTTGAATGAAGACAATGTGGTGTAGTCACCCAGTCATAACAATGATTAGTCCGATGGAAAAGATGATGAAAATTCCTTCTACCAATAAGCCTCAAGTGACGAAAAACTAATGTCTCATTGATTTGCCATTGATTTTGGACTAGATTTTGAAGATATGGATTTTGATGGATTTATTGAGTGACTGCAGATAGTTGAATGGATCTTCGAGTACAAAGATATTCCACTTGATAGAAATATTAAGTTAGTCCCTATTGAACTCAAGAAGAGCGTTATTATATAGTTCGAGAATCTTAAATACTTTTGTTAACACGAAATGAGTAAGATCACTATGAGGTCTAAAATGGAGTTGTAACATAAAAATCTTTCAACACATTATTGGTAGGACATCTTTTTTAATGCTTTACAATCGATTACAAATAGAATTTTATCCATAAAAGAATATACCATTGGATTTTGAATATGCTGAAGTGTGAGCTGGTGGAGCATGAAGAGTACACGGTTGACGTAGTATCTTCGGGATTTGAGGGCATCCATTAGCAAGGTGGTGTAATTACAAACATATTGGTCCTTGTTGGATGTACAAATCTTAGTCTTTATGGTGGAGAAATAACACTGCAATATTACCTTTTAAGTAGGACTTGATCATGAGTCATGCTATAAGGGTGCTTTATCTTGAGGATCAAAGATCAATCCACGTGACAAGAAATTATCCTAGGAAGGCGAAAATGTGAATATATTGGCACAACTAAGATCATTCTTGACAGAAAGTGCTTTAAATGTCATTGTTTTGGACATTTTGCCTGTACTTGTCTAAACAAAAGAATTATTTCCTTCAATAAACAGGGAGTGGTTGAAGAGACAAACAATGAAGAGTTAGTAGAGGATGCAAATGATGATTATGAACTTTCAACCGATAATGAGAGATGCTTGTGATTCAACGAGTTCTACAAGCCTTACTTAAGAAGTAGCAACATTGGCTAGGATGGAATATCTTTTGTACCCATTATATTGTGAGGGGCAAGGTGTGCAATCTCATCATTGATGGGGGTAGTTATCAATATGTAATGTCTATCCAAACGGTGGGTAAATTAAGCTTAGCCAACTAGAAATTTTCCTAGCCATTCTCTTTGATTTGGTTGAAGAATGGAAATGAGAACATTTTAAATAATTCACAGACTTTATTAGGAAGGAAGTTATTTCCTTCCATCAGGGCATTTTTTACTAATTATATTTTCTTTTATTAGATATTTCCTATTTTTCTGATTTTTCCTATTTGGTGGGATTCCTAGTTGTTTTTTTTTTCATTATGATATATATTATTTAAGTTGTAATTCATTGAGTGAGTAAGAAATAAAAATCTTTTACCTAGCCACGAACTTAATTCCTTTGATTGCTTCGTATCTCTTCCTCGTATGCTGCCTCATCTCCCTCATAAGCATGACATTAACTGCTTCGTCTCTCTCAAACAAATGAGTCGTTGGTCCGTGCAAGGTCGGTTGCCGCTTCCATTGTCATGCTTGAAGTGAAGGCGATAAGGCTTTGAGCCTCAACCTCACTCGTCTCTTCTATTCGAATAGAGTCCTCACTCCTCTATTTTGTTCAAATGGATCGACTTGCTTGTCTCTTCTATTCAAACGGATCACAAAATCATTCAAATAGATTAAACACTCTGTCTAAACACTTCGTCTGAACCTTTCATTCGATTTCCACAGAACGTTTAATTTCTTCCTTTATTTTTTTGCAACCTCTCATGATCAAGATGTCTTTGGTTACCGCTAGTCATCCTCTCTTCTTTCTTCTTGGGTTTTAGCGAGGTTGATTGAAATTGAGGATTCTTCCTCTTCAGTTCGCTAAAGCGGTGAACAATTCAATTTGCCCTAGCTACCATCTCACGTGTCATTCACCTGACCACGTCTTGTTGAGTGTCGAACGCATCGAAATTGAGATTTGTACAATTCCCTCTATTTCATGTTCACTCGTCTAACCAAGCTGTCGAATTAAGTGTCCTCTCGCTTTTGTTCAGCAGCAGGTATTCTCAATGTAGATGTTATAATCTTATCATGGTTAAACACGACATAGCCTCATAATCTTATTCATTGGAAGTTACGTCGAGATCCGAGCTTACATCTTCAGTCCCTAACACAACTGATAACACTTATCTTGTCACAAACTATAAACTGCAAGGCGATAATTTTCTTTAATGGTCACAATCTGTCATTATGTACATCTGCAGAACAAGGAAAGATTGGCATATCACATGAGAGTTTTTTGCTCTAGAAGTGGCATATTTCAAATATCAGGCCTGGAAAATTGATGTTCATATGGTCTTAGCATAGTTATTAAATTCCTGGAGAAAACTATCTTCTCTATAGGACAGGAAAGGAGATATGAGAGGTTGTGCGTGAAACCTATTCTCACACTAAAAACTCTTTAGAGATACTTGAGAACAAAACTAGATTACATGATCTATGACAAGAAGAATTGAATGTTACTCAATATTTCAACACCCTCACACATTGTTAGCTAAAACTGGACATGTATGAGTTTTGTGCTTGAAAATGTCCTGATGATTTTGCCTTGTTTAAAAGGATTACTGAACAAAAAAGAACCATCAATTTCCTTCTTGGCCTCAATAAAGACCATTCGGGAGGCCTTTGCTGAAGCTGGAATGGAGGATGACAGAAAGAAGTTGATGATCACAGACAATCAAACCACAATATCTATTGAAGGATTAACTTTTTACACTCAAAATTCATCTCAGAATAACAAACTAAGGAAATGACGGCCATGGTGCGCCCATTATAAGAAAATTGTTCATATAAAGGAAAAGTGTTGGAAGTTATGATACGAAAAAACGTGCAAATGCTGCTATTACAATAAAAAATTCGGAATTTAGCTCACTAGGGAGCAAATTGAGGCACTGCAAAGAATGTTATGTTCAAATTATGGACAATCATCACAATTCTCTGTCGAATAATTTATCAGCTTGTTAGCATACCCCGATATATTATCTCATGCTTTTATTGTCCAAAGCAAGAAATTAAAACATTTGATCCGGAACCACAAATCTTATAGTGGGAGACATCGACATCTTCAAAAATTATAACTCATGTATCAATCACTTTGTAATTTGAATGTCTGATGATTCATTTTTGCTAGTAGTACGAACTGGATCAGTTGAATTAACAAAGGATCTTCATCTCTACTCAGTTTTTTGTATTCTAAAATTATACTACGACTTACTCTCAAAAAACAAACTTGCCTTCTAAAATTTGTGGTTAACTCTTATTCCAATTGTTGTAATTTTCATGTGGTGGATTCATGAAAGGTGGTTGACAGTGTTGAGATGCATGGTGGTTTATATTTGCTCAATGAAAATAACTTTATCGATAGGCAAGGTAATTCGTTCAGTTGTATTTTTGAGTCTAGTTTAAATTCTATCAATGCAGTTTCAATTGAAAGTGAAGTCGTATTGAATCATAGTTGTCTTAGTCACCTAAATTTTATGTACATAAAAAAGATGTTTTTACGTTTATTTATCACAAAAATGCCTAATTTTTATCAATGGGAAACTTAACAACTTGCAAAACATACCATATATTTATAATTTAAACTGCAGTATAAGCCTTCACATCTTTTTTTTTGTAATTCACAGTAACATCCGAGGACCCTCAAAAGTAAATAATATAAATGGTGTACGATGATTTGTATCATTTATAGAAAATCACACAAGAAAAACTTGAATATTCCTTATTAAAGAAAAATCTGAAACAACCACTATTTCAATTTTTTCATTTCATGATCACCATTCAATTCCAAAGCAAAATATTGAAATTCTTAAAATTGATAATGTCAAGGAATATTTTAGTTCCATCCTTAGCCTTTGTCTTCCCATGTATGGTATTATTCATATAAGTTTGTGTGTGGATACTCCTCAACAAATTGGAGTCACTGAAAGAAAAATAAACACTTACTTAAAGTGACTTATGACATTATGTTCTTTAATCATGTGTCTAACTATTTTTGGGTGGAAATATTCTCCCAACCACATATCTCATCAATAGGATGCCTCTTCAAATCCTAAAATTTCAAATTCTCATCAATGTTCTCATGGAATCCTAAGCATACATTGATTTTCTTTCTTCTGATTTATCATTGAAGTTTTTTTTTTAATTCTTCCTTTGTTCACCTTCATTAATCTTAATCCCATGTCTCTTAGATGCTTTTTTCTCTATTACTCTTCTAATAAAAAAGAGTAAAAATGTTACTCTCCAACCATTAAAAATTTACAACTTATGTATGTCATATTCTTTGAGAATGAATCTTATTTTTCTTAAGTTTGAAAATTCGGGGGAGAACTCAAGGGAATATCAGATTTGGGATCTTTCCAAGATATTCAGACTATTTTTCCTTAAATTGAATTCAATTCTGTCCCTCAACCAGCTTCACTTGAAGAATTAAATACTTTCACAGAAATAGTTTCAATTGTATCTACTCCATCTAAACATGACAATAATGACCATAAACTTCGTGTCTACAACAGAAGGATCTCTGAGCATGTAGGGGATGTTATGCAGACCCAAGATTGACAAGTGCCATAACCAAGTCCTCTTGTGTTTGGTAATCACAATAATATGGATTCTTGAACTCATGACACTCTTACACCAATGATTGATCAACCAATTGCACGTAGGAAAGGTATTTGAGGGTGCACTAGGCATTCCAATTGAAATATATGTAGCTTATGGGAAATTGCTATCAACTTACAGATCTTTTGTGACAAATCTTCATAGTGTGTAGGGTCCTAAATTTATCCAAGAGGCTCTAAAGGTTCCAACATGAAAACAGATAGTTGAGGAGGATCTAGAAAATAATAACACATGGACACTTACAAAATTATCTCATGGAAGAAATTCTATGGAATGCAAATGGATATTCACGATCAAATTGAAAGTGTAGAGAGATTCAAATCCAGATTAGTTGACAAGAACTTCATACAGTCGTATAGGATTAACTATCAGGAAACATTCGCACCTGTTGTCAAAATTAATACGATTTCTACTGTTTCTTCCAGTAAATCATGATTGGTCTTTATACCAATTTGATGTAGAAAATGCATTCTTGAATGACGACCTTGATGAAGAAGTCTACATGACTATACCACTGGGTTTGAAAAATAGATCAAACAACAACTTGATTTGCAAGATGCAGAAGTCCTTATATGGCTTGAATCAATCTTCTTATACGTGGTTTAACATGTTTATTAAAATAGAGATTACAAATGAATATCATTAGTGTCAAGGTGATCATACTCTATTTATTAAATCCGATCATAGAGGAAAATTTATTTTTTTAATAGTATATATTAATGATATTATCTTTAAATTTGATATAGGGGAAATTATCTGACTAAAAAATGATGTTTGCAATAGAATTTGAGGCCAATGACTTTGGAATCTCTGATAATTTCTGGGAATGAAGATGGAATTATTATATCCCAAAAGAAAGTACATTTTTGACTCTTAGACTTTTTAAGTGAAACTAAGTGTAAGCCTGCTAACACGCACATGGACTTCAACAAATGCTAGAATATAAGTGAAAAAACAGTTTAATTGAGAAATGCATATATCAACGAATTGTGGCTAAACTACTCTATGCATCATTTGCAAGGCCTAATTTTGCATATTCAGCTATTGTAATAAGTCATCACATGAATAATCTAAAAGAGGATTATTTGGAAGCAGTGAATAGAATTCTAAGATACTTGAAGATGACTTTTGAATATGATTTGCTCTTCAAATCATGAGATTGAGATATAAACATATGCTAGCTAAGCAACAAATGTGACTGATAAGAAATCAACCACAAGATACTGTTCATATGTCTGGGATAATCTCGTCACATGGAGAAGCAAAAAGCAAGTTGTTGCCTCTAAGAGTAGTGCAAAATTTGAATATTGTACCCTTGTACTGATAATTTTTTAGGGAATGTGAACTTATAGACTATTAAGGGAACTTAAGATTGAGACAAAAGATACAATTAAAATGTTCAGTAATAGTCAAATAACTATTTGTATAACTGTTAGAAGTTATACTAGGAAATAATTTATTTCTGTGAGAAATTATGAGGAATAAATAATTTCTTTAGATTAAGAGTTATTTTCTTGAATTATGATTTATTTCATTTCTTATTTTAGTCTTTCATATTTTATGTTATTTCTTTTATCTCCAAATAATTATTATGAATTGATTAATTGGAGATATTACGAGTTATATTTTTTCTTTCGTATTATTTTCTTTTTATTATATTTCTTATTCTAGACCCCCTTTCATATCAATGAATTGATACAGACTTAATCCCAATAAATTTTGCATTATTCCGCATTATTTCACATTATTCTGAATTTCAACAATAACAAAAAAATCCTGTGCAACATGACAGAATAAAATACATTGAGATTGACTGATATTTTTTCTCAGAGAACGTTAACAACGTAGTTGTTCAAGGAAGCTATGTTCCTGCACGACTTCTTATTGTTGATATTCTCACTAAGAGTTAGTCTTGAGAATTGAAGTCCAAGCTTACTTTGTACAATATATACAACCCAACTAGAGGGGGAGTTTTGAAAAGTGTTAATTCACAGACTTGATTGGGAAGGAATCACGCACACGAGCGCGCGTGTCTGCATATATATATATATATATAGATATATATATATATATATATATACATACATATGTACATATATATATATACATACATATGTACATATATATATATACATACATATGTACATATATATATATACATACATATGTACATATATATATATACATACATATGTACATATATACATATGCC
>NW_018250931.1:331770-332250 GCF_001263595.1 Phalaenopsis equestris
CGGCGTTCTGTTTACCAACACGATGATAATATGAGCCAGTTTTCTGAGGAGGAATGACAGGTCTATTCAAGGAGGAAGAAGAAGATTGGAGGCAAACTTCAGCTTGGGAATCTAATGGATGATACTTTGGTTACTTCGGTAAATGACTCGACACTAAACAATTTGTTTTCTGGATCTTGTCCTAGAACTAGAGGCAGAGGCAGGACTAAAATGGCGTGTCCCTAGCTACTTCTTTTCTGTGATTCTAGTATCTTTCCTTTTTTTTTGGGTTTCCTTGTATCTTTTCTCTTTTGGGGAGTTTGTGTGTTGTATCTTATGGGTAGAGTGCCTCTATTGGGCCCTCTCATATAACATTTATGTATCTTTCCTATTTTAATAGATTTAACCCTTAGGCTTTTCAATATATATATATATATATAAATATATGTATGTATGTATATATATATATGTATGTATGTATGTATGTATGTATATATATAT
>NW_018250931.1:332333-395740 GCF_001263595.1 Phalaenopsis equestris
TATATATATATAGATTGTAAGTTGTAATGCATTGAGTGAGCAAGAAATAAAAATATTTTAGGTTTGCAATCTCATCATTGATGGGGGTAGTTATGAAAATGTGTTGTCTATCCAATGGTGGGTAAAATAAGCTTAGCCAACTAGAAATATTTCCAGTTATACTCTCTGATTTGGTTGAAGAAGAGAAATTAAAATAGTGTAGAATAAAAGTCCCTAATGGAGTTCTTTGATGGAGACAAGTTATAGAAATAGTTGCGGTGTGACACTGTGCCCATGGATTCTTGTCATATTATATTAGATTGAACGTCAATATAGAAAAATCTGCTTAAATGAACAAAATAACTAGTGATTTTTCTGTCGGTTATTATCCATGGAATAAATGATTGAATTTTCAGCATAATAGTTCTGCCTAAAAAGCCGATGAAAAATCAGCCGACTCATTGTTTATTTTTCTATGATTGCATTATTCATTGAAATTCAGTTGGAAATCTTTCCGGTGGCAGTGTTGCCGGTTTGTCTGCATTGCTTTTGCCTTATATGAAATCTAACGGCCAAAGCTCTCATTTTCTCCTTCCTGACTCGCTTTCTCAGTCGATGACTCCTCTCTGCCCTAGCCTACTTAATTCGTCAAATTTGGGGTTCAGTCTTTTTTGTTTTCTTCATGAAAATGATGATAGTACTCATTTTCCATTTTGTACAAGTATTTATTTGATATTTTTTTCAGTTTATCTAATTATGTTAAATTTACTTTAGAAATATAGTATCTCTTCATGGTGTGCCCAGGATAATAACTAGGGATGGAGATATGAAGTTTTTGATTCATTTTTGGAGAACCATATGGGTAAGATGAGTATGAAGCTTCAGTTCGGATTTTATAACTCATCCTCAAATGGATGGACATGCATGCTGTAAATCTTAATTTGGGGAACTTCTCAATTGTTTTATGGGCGAGAACATTAGACAGTGATACATGATTCTTCCTCAGGTTGAATTCGTTTACAATAGCTCTACTAGCCTACCAGTAAGCCACACCTCTTTTAGGATAGCCTATAGTCAATCCTCTTACATTTTTAGAGTTTGCCTGTACTTTCAGCTATTGGACTTAGTATTGACGTTAAGATTAGGGTTAGGGAGATTCTTATCTTACACGAATTGGTCAAGAAGAAGATAATAAAGTGGAATGCCAAGTATTAGAAGCTGACTAATGAGTTTAGAAATGTTATGATCTTCAAGGTGGTGACTTGGAGTGAATCAGAATGATTAATGTAAAATTACTTTTAAGTTCATTTTGGAAAGCTCAGACCTAGGACTGATGGTTCATTCAGGGTTATAGAAAATTAATTTTGACAACGCGTACAAGCTTGACTTACCTAATGACCATAACATTTCTACTATCCTGAACTTTGTTAACCCAAACTTCGTTGATTTTTTGTCATATCTAGAAGCGCGCGGTGATGAAGGAGAAGGAAGGAGAAGACCCCTAACTCGGGGTGAATAATGTGGACGTGAGCCTCCTAGGCAAGCCTAGAACCATTGAAAAATAGTTCCCTCCTTGGTTTGTTCAGAATTTCCCACTACGGTAGCTATATACCATGTTAGGAATAATTAATATTATTCTGCTTCCTTACTATAATTTTGCTGTTTTGAAACCTATAATAGACTTTTGTCTTTTTCATTAGTCCCCAAGTTTTTTAACAAGAATCAAAATAGTTCTGTCAGCTAAATTAATATAAATTGAAATGAATGTTGTTAACGAGGGTATAATTTTAATTAAATAAATAAATAAATACATATATATATATAAGATTAGTAAATTGGATGGTATGCATATTGTTATCCAATTATCAGATGATGTAGACTATGCTCATTTGTTTGAAGAATACTCGTTCGAATAGATGACCGTGTGATGTCCCCTAGTGTAGGGTGTGATACTTGAATTTTTATGCACATGAGGGATGATCAGAGCTCGTATATAGGGTTGTAAATGAGTCGAGTCTGAGCTATCTCAGGATCGGCTAGTTCTGCTCGTTCGATATTGGCTCATGTTCGAAATTGCTCGTGAACAATGTGTTCGTGTTCGACTCGAATAATATTCTCCTGTTCGTGTTCTGCTTGAAATTGACTCGTTAGAGTATAAAATTATTGAAATAATATTTAATTTTTCAATATAAAATAAAAGTTTTATGTAAAATTTTTCAAGAGCAAATTTGAGACAAAAACCCAAGATATTAATTAAAAAATTTGATTAACTAAAAAAAAGTTAAATTGAAGATAATTTTTCGTAAATTGAACACATTTAAGACAAAATAAGAACCCTAAAAATTTATATTAATTTACAAATTGAAGACAATTTAAGACAGCAAATTGAACACAATTTTTTGTAATATAAAAATTAATATTATTTTACAAAATATTAACAAAATAAGAACCATTTTATGCATTTATTCATCATTTTTACAAATTACAAGAATCATGCATCAAACTATTTTCCCCAATATGAGCTCTTTGTTTCCATTTATGCATTTAAATGCTCTGAACTTCTTGGCATACTTCAAAGGACCATTTAAGGGCACTTCCCATAAACCTCTCTATATGACTCATTTCCTCCATCCTCACTCTAATAAAACCTTGGAAGTGTTTGTTTGGAGTTCAGGGATGAAGTTCAACTGATTTGGGAAGAAAAATCGACGAAACCAAGCTTATCCATCATATTCAACTTAAAAAGTGACAACAAGCAACTAAATGGGCATAAAATTCAACTTAAAAAATAATAGTGGGAAGAAAATCATACCTAGAAGCTGTCGCTATTCCTCTAGCAATCAAGTCATTCAATCCAAGCTTATCCATCTTAGCTTGACAAAATTAGCTCCAACCAGACCAGTGAGCACAACAACAGCAACAACAAGAGTTGTATTTGCACTTAAACAAAATAAAAATAGTGCATATGATATTTCATTTTAGTGTGGGGAACATTTCATAATAAAATTAAAACCATTGCAGTTCTTCAGGGCATGTTTGGGATTATTTTTCTTTTTTGTTTTTTGTGGCATTTATATAAATACTACCCAGTTTCTATTCATTTACATATCTAACACCTTAACTTAAATTTTTATGTATTTACATAAATACAATTTATCATAAATGTTTATCATTGTCCCTTAGTCTAATCTATACGTTGAAATGGTCCTTGCTTCAACATTTCGCTACTTATTGGATATGACCAGTTTGTAGATTTTCATTATTTCAATTGTTTGGGTTTTATAATAAAAATAATAATAATGATAGTCATAATTTTTTTTTTGAAATTCCATTGTAGCTACATACCTATTTATTGTTTCCATGGGATCCTTGCAACTTTTTTGGTTGGAATCAAGCAACTGATACCAGATCATGAGCTGAGTCTATTTTTCCTGTTGAAGATAAGAGCAAAGGTCCAATGTGAATCTTTATTATTTTCTTATTATTTTCTTTCTTTGCCATTAATTTGTTTTGATTTTCTTTCCAATTTTATATTCTTACGGGATTATTTACCTCTATTCTAGTGGATTCCTACTCTCATTGCATTGATTTGTAGTTGTGAGTTTCTTCATACCAGAGTCTGCTTCCTACCATCCAATTGTAATATTTGGCTTCTACATAGGTTGACTTTACTATTTGGCTTTCAATTGTACGTGTGTTTTGCACTCAAATATTATGTTGAAAGTCATTTTATGCACACTCTCTAAGTTATTTTCTGGGAACGCTTCATAATAATTACTTGATTTAACATTTAACAATATTATCAAACATGAACATCAGAAGAAATTAAGTCTGAGTAATTATACTTGTTGCGGAGCATCTTGGAGCAAAATTCTTCTTGTTATGATTCCAAACTGACTTAGCCCGCCAAGGACTGCATGGAAAAAAACATGCAATAGCACATTTTGGAGTTCATCTGGAAATTGAAATGCACATGTTCATGCATACATTAGAATTGCTTTCAAATTTTAGCTAACATTTAAAAGAAATTTACATACCTAGCACACACTTCTTATGTATTATAGAAATACATTAGAATTGTATGTCGTAAAATTTCTGTCACTAGTGCATCTTGGATGACTTTGTCATTTCCCGCTTATTGGAGGACTCATAACAAATCTATTTGAAGAAAAGAAATGAGCATTAGTTTTATAATTACTTTTCACAAAAAATAAATGTTAGAATATTGTTTTGTAACAGTTGTGAAGTCGGAGTCTCAAAGTCATCTTCTCCACTTTGTTCATTGTTGAAAACTGCTTTAGGTCAGATAGAATAACAGTTTCCGAACAAGAGGCACTAAACAATACAAAAAACTTGTGTTGCCTTCCAAAAATAAGAGTTAAGAATAATCATATAAAGTAATTTTTTATATTCTCATCTTAAAATGATTGTAAACTTGTGTTGCTTTCAAAAATTAAGAGTAAGAATAATCATCTTAGACAATTTTTTATATTTTTATTTTAAAATAATTGCAAACTTGTGTTGCTTTCCAAAATTAAGAGTAAAAATAATCATTTTATGCAACTTTTTATATTTTTATCTTAAAATATTTGCTAACTTGTGTTGCCTTCCAAAATTAAGAATAAAAATAATCATCTTTGGCAACTTTTTATATTATTATCTTTAAATGGTTGTAAACTTGTGTTGTTTTTCAAAATTAAGAAAATGAATAATTTGAAATGAAAAAACATCTACATGAATAAACATCTTCCATTGCATTTTCTCCATGTCATATAAATTTCTCAGAAGAACTTTGCACACATTAGTGGAAGATAATTTCCACTCCAAAGAATCCAAATTAAGATAGTTGCATAACACCATAAGATAATTGCAGTTGCAGAAGTGTTGTAGAGGAAACAATCTATTTTAAAAAGTAAAAAAAAAGCAAAGATGATTAACTATCGTAAAATATTTAAAAACACAAAAAATCATCTCCATGAATAAATTTTTTTAACAATTAACAAACATAAATGTTCAGAAATGAAAGTTCAGCTTAAATATAATCTCCTGTATGAATAAAAACCTATAGTAAGTATAAAAGTTCTCACAATATATCTTTAGTCTGCATGAATAAAAGCATATAACAAACATAAGTTCAACAATACAAGTCCAGATATTTTCTACTCTAAAAAATAAATACATCTGCAAATGATCCAACTAAAGTATAATCTCATCAACAAAGTATTCCCAAAGTTCAATTAGAAGTGTCAACATCTAATGGTCGAATCAAGATGTTTGAACCTGCTATCAATTTACTCGGGTAAATTCACCTAAATTTGTTCCTTTTCCATTAATTCTTGTTGGGACTACAAATATATAAAAAAATAAGTGATAAGAATATGAAATGAAAATGTACACATACGCTAATAACTAATTCTTGAGAGAAATTATCAAAGGAGTTTTAAAACTACTTGTGGAAGATCTAATTCAACTGGAAGACATATTAATGTATTCACCGTATTTGCCGAGAGTGAACTTCTATAATCATTAAGAACTCTTCTACCGATACTGAGTGCTGATTCCGAAGCAACTGTTATTGGAATTGATAATATATCCCTAACCATTTTGGACAAGCAATGATACTTAAGAGTGTTCAACTTCCACCACTCAAGAATATCAAATTTTTCATTATTATTGGTCAAATAAAGACCTTCCTCAAGATAGACTTGTAGAACTGATTTTGATGGTTGAATAGAACCAGATGAAACAACAAAGTCAGTAAATGTGAACATCCAATCAAAACTTTCTGAATTAACAGAATCACAGGACAACTTTGATGAAACATTACCACTCGTAGAATTGGAACTAGCAACATTGTTTGCATAAGTATTGTAAATTTCCCACAAAACATCTTTAACTTGTTGAATTTTAGAGTCTGATTCAACAATTGTGTACATACTGACAAAACTAAATTGTATAAACTTTATTTTCAAATGAGGGTCTAAAACAACTGCGATAGACATCAAGAGATTACACTCATCTCAATATTTATCAAATTTATCTCTCATTGCAAAAGCCATGTTTCTGTTAAAATCATTAGAAGAAGTTGACTCATTTAACAATAATTTATTAATATGCATAAAAGCGAGTAAAAAAATATTTGAAGTGGGGTATGAAAAACCTGAAATTATTTTTATCACATTATTAAAAACAACAAGAAATCTTTTGATTTTATCATATTTATCACAATCTAAATCTGAAGGCAACCAACTGAAATTATTATCTCGATCCGTAAGAGAGTGAACACATTACGAAAAATAAGAGCAGATTTTTACATTAAGAATGTTGAGTTTCATCTTGTTGGAACATCAATGCACAAACCTTTTGTTTTTTATATCCCTAATTTTTTAGCTTGTCAACAAACTTTTATAACATTGTCGGCTTCTTTATATATTTGATAGTCTCTCTAATATTATAAATGATGCCTTTAATCTCTTCTAAGCCAACTTGCACCATAATATTTAAAATATGCGCACAAAAATGAACATGAAAAAAATGTCCCTTAAAATACAGTTTCCCTTTTGCCATAAAATTTGAATGAAACATGCTAGCAGCAACACTATTATTACTAGCGTTGTCTAAAGTGATAATAAATACTTTGTGCTGTATCTTTCAATCTAACAAGCAATGAGAAATGACATCACAAATGAATGTACCGGCATGAGGTGGATCCAATTCAATGAAATTAATGATTCGTTTTTGAATCTTCCAAGATTGATCAATATAGCGAACAGTTAGACATATATCTGATAGCTTAATTGGAAGTTCAACAATCAGATGTTAATGAAAACTTGTGACTATCTCTAAATTGTTTTTTCAACTTCTCTTTCTCAAACTGAAAAATCTTCATATAATCATTTTTTATTTTATTTCTTGAAACTCTCATAATTTGGGTTCAAAGACTTCAAAAAAATGTTCAACAATACTAAACAGATACTCATGCACTATAATCATTTTGAAAATTATCTCTTTAACCTTATGTTTGTCGTAGTTTGTCGTAGCTTTTTGGATCATGAAATACTGGGATCTCAACATTTGTATCAACATGAAGTGACATAAAATTTAACATTTGTTGCCTTTTTTCAGAAAGATCACCGGTTTTTTTACTTTTAGCTTTGATTTGTCAACATTCTCTAACATGATGTAAGAGTTAAGAAGTAGTTCCTGTTTTTTATTTTTGAAATTTTGATCAAAAATATATGCAATGTCAAAAATAAGTTGGGTCCTCCTTAATCAAAAATGTTGCATCCACAAACTACTCCCACACTATGAACTTTCTCTTCCTACTCTTCTTGGTAGCGACTTCTTTACTGTTATTCTCAATGACAACATGAGGTATTACTTCTGGCTCTGTACTTTGCAAAGTAAGGTTAACATTTTCGTTGCTATTATGAGCTTTTGGAACAGCTAACAACTTTTTGCTGGATGATTCAGATTGTGAAAGATCTAGTTCAGACATATTTGCACGCTAAATGAAATCAAAAACATGTAAATAATATCACTTTAAACGAGCAGAATACTACATAACATATAAATACATAAAAATTGTGTGGTATGTATGTAAATTTTCCTCTAAGTAAAATAAAGTCATTGGTAAAATTATTGTATGCACTCTTTTATAGATAAATCATTCCTCCAGGGACGATCCTGAAAGAAACTAATGTTTAACTAGAGCTTTCGTGAAATAAAAATCTTAAAATACTGAGAACACCTTTACAGTAAATCTTCCATGTTAAGCTACACTTAGAGTTGAAAAGTGAAAAATTACACTTAAGAGAATATAGAAATCTTTCATGTAAATTTTTTTTTCCTGCAAAATTTGTATTCATAAACACTTCAATTGAGAAGAAGTTAAATAGACATCAATGCAATAATGTAAAAACATTTTCTCTGCATGATTTGTACTACATAAAAGTTGAGGCTCCCTAACGGTCGGTCATGTAAATGCCATTTTAATATATATATATATATATATATATTCATATTTAACATGCAAATATAGAGATATCCATGGTATCCATCCTTTGAGAACCACATCTGAGAAGAAGTAAATAAGATATTAGTTTAGGACTCATCCTCAGCATTACAAAGGGGACAAAGTGGAGAACATGAATATTTCTACCAATTAACTGGGAGCTTGTCTTTTGTGCAAATAATAAAACCCAGTTGACAAATCATTTTAAATATATGATTATCTACATTTTTTCATAGCAGACTAATGTTGCTTCGATCTCTAACAGAAAAGGAGAATAAGTTGATATTCTCCATAACATTATTTTTGAACAGTCAGCATATTATTTTTGTAGCATGCATATAACCACATATTATAATTTGACATAATGAGAAAAATACATCCATGTACATGCACTTCATAAGGATGCATGCCCATCTATAGTTGTAACTACCTAAATTGTGAAATGGAAATAAGAGAGATGTATCCTAAAAATGAATAGATCTCGTATGGAGGAAGCACAAATCTAAAATAGTGTTAGCCAATGATCATTCTTAATCGTCTGACTTCATAGAGACGAACTTAATAGCCATGAACAAAAGCATCTGCCCATGTAATCTGTAAACAACCAAAGATATGAATGTAAAGACATTTACATGCATATCGTTGGATTCTTGTATATTTACATATCAAACACCTAAAGTTTACCTTTCATTTATACCACCCAAATCAGTCGATTCATAATATCAAATGCCAACTTTCATTCACACCAATTTATATTAGCTCACTTGAAAATCCAAACAAGAAAAAAATAATGAATAACCATATCAAAAAATATGAAACCAAAAAGGAGGGAATGAGTAACACTTTAAATTAAATAGGTGATCCTGGTGCACATGCTTGGAGTAGACTTGAGGGGGTAACCTTGTTATACTCTCTAAGCTCAGCAATTGAATCTCTATCAAAGCTATATACATGCAATTTTGGTGTTTTCATCTTTTATGGACATAAGATATTATATTAACTATCTAATTAAAAGTATTGCGCAGAAATATTTTTAATAGTAGCTGCACAAGAATGTAATTTTCTCTAAATCTCTAATGTTAAAATTTGATCGGCTGCATTCGAAGTAACTTTTTTGTATTAAAAAGTTAGTCGGTAAGCTGAAAAAACTTCATACAAGATAAAATGTTAATATCAAAAGTAAATTTTCTGGATTTGGTTCAATGTGAAGTTGGTGAAGTTACTTCAATGTAATTTTATTCACATATTTGTTTGAAAAATATAATTTAGAAAAGCAACTACATTTACTGCAACGTTTATTACATAGAACCCGTTTTCTGATACGTTTTTGTTAGAATATTTATCTTAGCATGCTAATAAATTTTTTTATTGATCTATTTAACTATCATGACTGCACATCTATTTTTTTTGTCATCATACATAGTCTCTAGTATGGATCATCTCTCCTATGACTTATCATGTACATGTATATATGTTTGAAAAGAGATATAAAAGAGAAGGAGAGAAGTAGTGAAATTCTTCATTGCATCTTACATAACGCTTGAAAAAGAGATGTTATTGTTTTGATAAACTAAAGGAAAGAAGCATTGTATTCTTCACAAAAAAAAATTCTGATCTAGAGCCAATAGGCGAACCACATATGAATCACCGCACAAATGCATGCAAAACTAAATTTCACAACAAAAATTTTATATCATATCTCATCCATAGAAAAAAAACATATATTTAAATGTAATATGCGAGATTGCACTGCCAAAATCCAACAAAGTTAGGTTTCACAAAAAAAATCTAAATAAATCAAAAATAAATTTAAGAAAATATAAGATAGGAGGCCAACCCAAAGATAAATATGAAATATTAGAGAGAAGATATTCAAAGATTACATCTAGGTAGCCAAACGAGCGACCAAGCAATAATATCGAACAACGAAGCAAGAATACCGAGCAATCGAGCCAATATTGACTAACCGAAGAGAAATAAAAGTCGATATTAGAAGACGAATGGAGACGACAAACTCTAAGTTGTTGCGGCCGAAAGGATTTCGAGAGAAGAACGAGAGGAGTAAGAGGGAGAGGTTAGGGCTGTCAATTTGACTCGTTAAGTAGCTTGTGTTTGGCTCGTTCGTTAAGCCTAACAAGCTGAACACGAACAAAAGTTTGTTCGCTCGTGTTAAGTTTGTTCGCTCGTGTTCGGCTCGAATTAGCTCGAAAGTAAATAAGTAAATAAATATCTACATAATAAATATTCATAAAATTAATAAATTTTATTTAATTAATTTTTTTTAAAAGATAAATTGTCATATTTTATAAAATTAAATCCAATAAATAATTATAAATAAAAAAAAAATTAATAATAATATATTACTATCTTATATTAGTATTATATATTTATATAATAATATAATATAAGTATTATAATTAAAATATTTTAACATATATAATATCTAAAGAAAACCCTAACTCCGGCCTCCCCATTCCTCTCTCAAACATTCTCGCCTCTCGGGTTTGGTTGCCTCTCCTTCTTACTCTTATCGTTCTTTTCTTGAAATCTTTTCGACTGCAAAAACTTATGGTTTGTCGTCTCCATTCATCTTCTAATATCGACTTCTATTTCTCTTCCTATAGTCAGTGTTGACTCCAATGGTCATTTTTCTTGCTTGGTTGATTGATATTATTGTTTGGTCGCTCGTTTGGCTACCTGGGTGTTATCTTTGAGTATCTTCTCTCTAATATTTCATATTTATCTTTGGGTTCGTCTCTTATTTTATACTTTCTTAAATTTTTTTTTGATTTATTTAGATTTTTTTGCGAAACCCAGCTTTGTAAGGTTTTGGCTGTGCAGTCTCACATATTGCATTTATGTATATGTTATTTTTTTCTATGAATGAAATCTGATATAAGAATTTTATTGTGAAATTTAGTTCGGTGTGCATTTGTGCGGTGATTCATATGTGGTTTGCATGTCGCCTCTAGATCAGTTTCTTTTTTTTGTGAAGATTACAATGTTTATTTTCTTTAATTATCAAAACAATAACATCTCTTTTTTAAGCGTTATGTAAAATGCAATGAAGAATTTCATTACTTCTCTTATCTTCTATATCTCTTTTCAAACATAAATACATGTACAAGAAAAATCATAGAAGAGATGATCCATACTAGAGACTATGTACCATGACAAAAAATAGATGTGCAGTCAAGATGGCTAAATATATCAATCAAAAAATTTATTGGCATGCTAAAATAAATATTCCAACAAAAACATGTCAAAACGGGTCCGTGTCATAAACATTGCAGTAAATGTAGCTAATTTTGGAAATAATATTTTTCAAATAAATATGTGATTAAAATTAACATTGAAGTAACTTCAACTTAACATTAAACCAAATCCATAAAATTTACTTTGGATGTTAATATTTTATCTTATATGAAGTTTTTTTAGCCTACCTACTAGCTCCTTAATACAGAAAAGTTACTTCGAATGTAGTCGATCAAATTTTAACATCAGAGATTTAGAGAAAATTGCATTCTTGTGTAGCTACTATTAATAATATTTATGTGCAATACTTTTAATTAGATAGTTAATATACAATCTTGTGTCCATAAAAGATGAAGGCACTAAGGTTGTATGTGTACAACTTTGTTAGAGATTCGATTGCTGAGCTTAGAGAGTACAGCATAATTACCCCCTCAAGTCCACTCCAAGCATGTACATCATGATCACCTATTTAATTTAAAGTGTTGCTCATTTCCTCCTTTTTGATTTTATATTTTTTGACATTGTTATTCATAGTTTGCTTGATTATTCATTATGTTTTCCTGTTTGGATTTTCAAGTAATATAAACTGGTGTGAATGAAAAGTTGGCTTTTGGTATTATGGCTCGACAGATTTGAGTGGTATAAATGAAAGGTAAACTTTAGGTGTTTGATATGTAAATAAAAGAGAATCTGGTGATATGCATGTAAATGTCCCTAAATTCATATCATTGGCTATTTACAGATTACATGGGCAGATGTTTTTGTTCATAGCTATAAAGTTTGTCTCTATGAAGTCAAACGATTGCGTATGATCATTGGCTAGCAATATTTTTTATTTGTGGTGCCTCCATGCGAGATCTGTTCATTTTTAGGATGATTTTTGTCATGAAATATACATTTTTTATGCATTGGTCAGGAGACGCCTCTCATGTTTTCATTTCACAATTTAGGTAGTTACAACTATAGATATGCATGCATCCTTGTGATGTGCATGTACATGTATGTATTATTCTCATTCTGCCAAATTATAATGTGTGGTTATATGCATGCTACAAAAATAATATGCTGACGGTTCAAAAACATTGTTTTGGAGAATATCAACCTATTCTTCTTTTCTGTTGGAGATCGAAGCAAACATTAGTCTGCTATGAAAAAATGTAGATAATCTTACATTTAAAATGATTTGTGAACTGGGACTATTATTTGCACGAAAGACAAACATTCAGTTAATTGGTAGAAACATTAATGTTTTTCACTTTGTCCCCTTTGTAATGCTGAGGATGAGTTTTAAACTAATATCTTATTTACTTGGACATCTCTCTATTTGCCTGCTAGATATGAATATATGATTTATATCTATATTAAAATGACATGTACATGACCATTACGGACCCTAAAATGTCATGTGGTACAAATCATGTGAAGAAAAAGTTTTTACATTTTTGCAGTGGTTTCTATTTTTCTTTTCAATTGAAGTGCTTATGAATACAAATTTTGCAGGAAAAAAAAATTTACATGAAAGATTCATGAAAGATTTCTATTTCTATGTTTTCTTAAGTGTAGTTTCACACTTTTTTTCAAATCTCAAGTGTAACTTAACATGGAAGATTTACTGCAACGGTGTTCTCGGTATTTTAAGATATTTTATTTCACGAAAGCTCTGGTTTAACATTAGTTTCTTTCAGAATTCTTCTTGGAGAAATGATTTATCTAGAAATTAGTGCATACAATCATTTTATCAATTGACTTTATTTTACTTATAGGAAAATTCACATACATACCACACAATTCTTATGTATTTATATGTTATGTAGTATGCTACTTGGTTAAAGTGATACTAATTATGTGTTTTTGATTTCATTTAGCTTGCAAATTTGTCTGAATTAGATCTTCAACAATCTGAATCATTCAGCAATAAGTTGTTAGTTGTACCAAAAGCTCATAATAATAATGAAAATGTCAATTTTACTTTGCAAAGTACAGAGTCAGAAGTAGTATCTCATGTTGTCATTGATAATAACAGTAAAAAAGTCGCTACTAAGAAGGATAAGAAGTTAAAGTTCACAGTGTGAGAGTATTTTGTGGAGGCAACATTCCAATTAAGGGGGTCCAGGGTCCCAACTTATTTTTGGCATTGCATATATTGTCGATCAAAATTTTAAAAATAAAAAATTGAAATTACTTTTTAGATTCTACGTCATGTTAGTGAATATTAATAAATCAAAGCTAAAAGCAAGGAAACCGGTGATCTTTCTGAAAAAAGGCAAAAAAATGTTAAATTTTATGTCACTTGATGTTGATGCAGATGTTGAGATCCCAATATTTCATGATCCAAAAAGCTATGACCAACATAAGGTTAGAAAGATAATTTTTAAGTATCCGTTTAGTATTGTTGAATATACATGATTTAACATTTTATTGAAATTATTGAACCCAAATTATAAGAAAGTTTCAAGGAATTAATAAAAAATGATTATATGAAGATTTTTGAGTTTGAGAAAGAGAAGTTGAAAAAAAAATTTAGGAATAGTCATAGGTTTTCATTAACATCTGATTGTTGGACTTCCAATCAAACTATCGGATATATATGTCTAACTGCTTGCTATATTGATCAATTTTGGAAGATTCAAAAACGATTTATTAATTTCATTGAATTGGATCCACATCATGCCGGTATATTCATTTGTAATATTTTTTTTTTATTGCTTGTTAAATTGAAAGATACAATACAAAGTACTACTATCACTTTAGACAACGCTAGTAATAATGATGTTGCTGTCTAGTTTGCTCCATTCAAATTTTATGGCAAGAGAGAAACTGCATTTTAAAAAGCATTTCTTTCATGTTCGTTGTTTTGCGCATATTTTAAATATTATGGTGCAAGTTGACTTAAAAGAGATTCAAGACATCGTTTATAATATTAGAGATGCTATTAAATATATAAGTAGTCGCCGACAATGTTACATAAGTTTGTTGACAAGCCAAAATATTAGGGATATCAACAACAAATGATTTGTGCATTGATGTTCCGGCAAGATGAAACTCAACATTCTTAATACTTGAATCTGCTCTTATTTTTTGTAATGTGTTCACTCTTTTTACAGATTGAGATAATATTTTCAGTTGGTTGCCTTTAGATTTGGATTAAGATAAATATGATAAAATCATAAAATTTTTTGTTGTTTTTAATAGAGTGACAAAAATGATTTCAAGTTCTTCCTACCCTACTTTAAATTTTTTTTATTCGCTTTTATGCATATAAATAAATTGTTGTTAGATGAGTCAACTTATTCTGATGATTTTAACAGAAACATGGCTTTTGCAATGAGAGATAAATTTAATAAATATTAGGGTGAGTGTAATCTCTTGATGGTTATCACAATTATTTTAGACCCTTGTTTGAAAATAAAGTTTATACAATTTAGTTTTGCCAATATGTACACATTTTTTGAATCAGACTCTAAAATTCATCAAGTTGAAGATGTTTTGTGAGAAATTTATAATAATGATGCAAGCGATGTTGCTAGTTCCAGCTCTACGAGTGGCAATGTTTCATCAAAGTTGCTCAGTGATTCTGCTAATTTAGAAAGTTTCTATTGCATGCTCTCATTTTTTGATTTTGTTGTTTCATCTGATTTTATTTAACCATCAAAATCAGATCTACAAGTCTATTTCGATGAGGGTATTTATTTGACAAATAATAATGAAAATTTTGATATTATTGAGTGGTGGAAGTTGAACTCTCCCGAGTATTCTTGTTTGCCCAAAATGGCTAAAGATAACAGTTGCTTCGGAATAACAGTTGCTTCGGAATCAATTCCAATAACAGTTGCTTCGAAATCAACATTTAATACTGGTGGAAGAGTTCTTAATGATTTTAGATGTTCAATCTCGACAAATACGGTGAATGCATTAATATGTTCTTTCAGTTGGATTTGATCTTCCACAATTAGTTTTAAAACTCTTTTTGTAATTTCTCTCAAGAATTAAAATTTAGCGTATGTGTATCTTTTCATTTTATATTATTATGACTTATTTTATTTTTTTATATATCTTTTGTGCCAGCAAGAATTAATGGAAGAGGAACAACTTTAGGTGAATTTACCCGAGTAAATTGATAGAATGTTCAAATATCTTGATTCGATCACTAGTTGTTGGCACTTCTTCTAATTGAATTTTGGGCATGCTTTGTTGATGGGATTATACTTTAGCTGGACCATTTGCAGATGTATTTATTTTTTGGTGTGAAAAATATTTAAACTTGCATTGCTAAATTTTATGCTTGTTATATGTTTTTTTTAATGCAGGGTGAAGCTGTTTTGTGGGAATTTTTATGTTTGTTATAGGCTTTTATTCTTGCAAGAGATTATATTTTAGCTGAACTTTCATTCCTTAACTTTTATTCTTGCTAATTGCTAAAAGCTTTTATTCATGGAGGTGCTTTGTTGTGCTTTTAAATATTCTATGATGGTTAATCATATTTGCTTTCTTTTTAACTTTTTAAAATATATTGTTTCCTCTACAACACTTCTGCAGCTGCAATTATCTTATGGATGTTATGCAACTATCTTAATTTGAATTCTCTTTTGAGTGAAAATTATCTTCCACTAATGTGTGCAAAGTTCTTTTGGGAAATTTGTATGACATGAAGAAGATGCAATGAAAGATGTTTATTCATGTAGATGTTTTTTCATTTCAAATTATTTATTTATTTTTTATTTTGGAAGACAACACAAGTTTGCAATCATTTTAAGATAAGAATATAAAAAGTTGCCTAAAAACTCTTAATTTTGGAAGATAACACAAGTTTGCAATCATTTTAAGATAAGAATATAAAAAGTTGCCTAAGATAATTATTCTTACTCGTACTTTTGGAAAGCAATACAAGTTTATTGTGTTGTTTAGTGCCTCTTGTTGGGATACTATTGTTCTATCTGGCCTCAAGCAGTTTTTAACAATGAACAAATTGGAGAAGGTGACTTTGAGAATTAGACTTCACAGCTGTTGCAAAGCAATATTCTAACTTTTATTTTTTGTGAAAAAGTAATCATAATAGTGACACTCATTTCTTTTCTTCAAATATATTTGTTATGAGTCATATAAAAAGGAAAGCGGGACATGACGACCCTCCAGGATGCACTAGCGACAGAAATTTTACGACACACAATTCTATTATATTTACATAATTCATAAGAATTGTGTGCTAGATATGTAAATTTCTCTTAAAGATTAGCTAAAATTTGCAAGCAACTCTAATGTATGCATGACAATATGCATTTCAATTTCCAGATGAATTTCAACATGTGTTATTACATGTTTTTTTTCAATGCAGTCATTAATTGGTAAGGTCAGTTTGGAATCATAATAAGAGGAAGGATTTTGTTCAAAGATGCTCTCAGCAGGTATAATTATTAAGACATTAATTTCTTTTAATGTTCATATTTGATAATATTGTTTAATGTTAAATCAAACAATTAGTATGAAGTGTTCCCAAAAAAATAACTTAGTGTATAAAATGACTTTTAACATAATATTAGTGTGCAAACCACATGTACAATTGGAAGTCAAATAATAAATTCAACCCATGTAAAAGCTAAATAGTATAGTTGGAAGATATGAAACAGACTTTGGTATGAAGAAGCTCACAACTACTGAAACCAATGTAACAATGGTAGGAATCCACTGAAATAGAGGTAAAGAAGCCGACAAGAATATAAAATTGAAAAAAAAATTAAAACAAATTAATGGCAAAGAAAGAAAAAAATAAGAAAAAAATGAAACTTCAGTTTGAACCTTTGCTCTTATCTTCAACAGGGAAAATAGGCTCAGCTCATGATCTGACATAAGTTGCTTGATTCCTACCAAGATACCTGAAAGGATCCTATGGAAACCGGAAACGAGTGTGTAGCTGTAATGGAATTTCAAAAAAAAAAAAAATGACTATCATTATTATTATTAAAATATTTAAACAATTGGAATAATGAAAATCTACAAACTGGTCATATCCAATAAGTAGTGAAAGGTTGAAGCAAGAATCATTTCAACGTGTAGATTATACTGAAGGGACAATGATAAACATTTATGATAAATTATATTTATGTAAATACATAAAAATTAAAGTTTAGGTGTTAGATATGTAAATACATAGAAATTGAGTGGTATTTATGTAAATGCCACAAAAAATAAAAAAGAAAATGGTCCCAAACATGCCCTGAATGACTGAAATGGTTTTAATTTTATTATGAAGTGTTCCTCACACTAAAATGACATATCATTTGCATTATTTTTGCTTTGTTTAGGTGCAAATACATCTCTTATTGTTGTTGTTGTTGTGTTCACTGGTCTGGTTGGAGCTAATTTTGTTCAAGCTAAGATGGATAAGCTTGGTTTGAATAACCCGATTGTTAGAGGAATAGCGACAGTTTCTAATTATGATTTTCTTTCCATTGTCATTTTTTAAGTTGAATTTTATAGCCCATTTAGTTGTTTGTTGTCAATTTTTTTAAGTTGAATATGATGGATAAGCTTGGTTTTATCATTTTTTCTTCCCAGATCAGCTGAACTTCATCATTGAACTCCAATCGAACACTTCTAAGGTTTATTAGAGTGAGGATGGAGGAAATGAGCCTTAGAGAGAGTTTTATGGGAAGCACCCTTTAATGGTCTTTTGGAGTATGCCAAGAAGTTCAGAGCATTTAAATGCATAAATGGAAATAAAGACCTCATAGTGGTGAACAAGAGTTTGATGCTTGATTCTTGTGATTTGTAAAAGTGGTGAATAAATGCATAAAACGGTTCTTATTTTGTTAATTTTTTGTGAAATACTATTAAACTTTTTATTACAGAAAATTGTCTTCAATTTGTTGTCTTAAATTGTCTTTAATTTGTAAAATAATATCAATTTTTAGGGTTCTTATTTTGTCTTAAATTGTGTTCACTTTGTGGAAAATTGTCTTCAATTTAATTTTTTTTTAGTTAATCAAATTTTTTAGTTAATAAATATTTTGGGCTTTTGTCTTAAATCTGCTCTTGAAAAATGTTGCATAAAATTCTTATTTTATATTAAAAAATTAAATATTATTTTAATAATTTTATATTTTAATGAGCCGATTTCGAGCCAAACACAAACAAACAAATATTATTTGAGTCCAACATGAACATACTATTCACAAGCCATTTCGAACAAGCCGAACGCGAGTCAGCTCAGCTCGTTTACAACCCTAAGAGAGACAGCCAAACCCGAGAGGCGAGAACCTTCGAGAGAGGAATGGGGAGGCCGGGGTTATGGTTTTCTTTAGATAGTATATATTTTAAAATATTTTAATTATAAAACTTATATTATATTATTATATAAATATATAATATTTATATAAGTAATATTAGTATATTATTATAAATAGTTTGTTATATATGTTAATAGGTTTTAATTTTATAAAATATGCTAATTTTAGTTTTAAGAAAATCTAGTTAATTATAATTTGGCTCGTTAGTTAACTCTAACGAGCCGAACACGGGCTACTTAATGAGCCGAACAAGAGCTGTTTGCGAACAACGAGCCAAATTTATAGCCCTACTTGTATAATAGCCTCTGACAATTATGCATATATATATATATATATATATATATATATATATTATAAATTTATAGTAAATCTAATTTCATACCTATATTAATATTTTGTGTATATCAGTTGACTTTGAATAGAATAAGAACGATCGTATGTGTTACAGTGCAAGTTATTTTTTGCAGGAAATAATCTTATTTGACATCTTTTTTTATATTGTTTTTATGTAATAAAATATGAGCTGATTCTGTTCGTTAAATATTCAAAACACACTATAAGCTTCTTGTTTGAGTTTCTTAAATTTACTATACAATTGATTTATAAAATAAGTGAATGACATATTGTTTTTTTAGTTTATATTTCATATCAGTCCAACTAGATTTTATCTTGGTAGCATACCTACACTAAAATATTTGAGAAAATTACATTAATTTTGCTGCAAATCATTTAATTTGTTTCAACAAATTTAAATTTTTTTGAATTTCACTTATATATCTTTTTCAAGAATTTCTCATTGTTATTTATATTATTTGAAGATATACTGTGTCAAATTTGGTAATACTGCTTTTAGCTCAATATATGAGTTGAAATGGTATAAAATCATCTAATAAATCATATATATGATGTTTATTATTAAACTTTATCTTAATTATCATATAATCTATAAGGTTATTTTGATTATCTCTATCATTTTGATTTTTGCTCTAATCTAATAGGATTAGCAATCAGATTGACCCATTCGCCTCTACTATAAAATCTACGTGTTGTTTGTTGGGTTGAGAATGTGCTGTTTCCAAACTTAAATCTTTACTATGTTTATATCCTCCCTCATTTGATCATGTTTAAATACACACACACACAAACGCACAGACATATATATATATATATATATATATATATATACATGAAGCCCTAGAGCAGATTATATTGAAATAAAAAATGATACAAAAAGTTGCATCAGAGGGCTCAATAGATGATGCCCTACTCATACGATACATAGTACCAAAACATCCTAATAAAAAAGATACAAAAGACTCAAATGAAAAGAAAACATGCAAAAACAAGTGTCTATGGATCAAACAGTTTAGACCTGCATCTTCCTCTGGTTCTTGGAGCGGATTCAGATAACAAACTCTTAAGTGTTGTTCCATTGCCAGGAGTGACAAAGCTATCATCCATTAAGTTTCTAAACTGAACAGTGTCCTCAGCCTTCTTCCTCCGTCGAGAAGTGTAAACTTGTCATTCTTCTTCTGAAGTCTGTTCAGTTTGATCCGTAGAAGGAAAGGCAGTTGCAGCGATGAGTTCCTGAGTTTGTGTAGGACAGCCTTCCAATACTTGGGAAACACCTGCCTTCTGAATATGTAGTTCTACTAACTGATTAATAGCAGTAAGATGGTTTGTGTTTGGCTCTAAATCTTCCTCATTAGTACTAGGAGACACCTTTTCTGTCATCTGAATATGAATGTTCGCTTCATCCCTATCTTCAATCATCTCATAGAGGGGAGCCTGAGCACCCTCCACGGTAGGTAGAGCCTGGGAGTTGGGGTGTAACGAACCGAACACGAACGAACAGTGCTCGTGTTCGATTCGTTTGAAATATAGTTTGTTTGAAATAGACTCGTGTTCGAAATTGAAACAATATTAGTAGACAAACCATTTTGCACCGTATCCGTCATGGGCATAGTAGTAGGTATCACAGGCAGTGAGGAAGAGGGTATAACCTCCGAAGAAGTGTGCTGAGAAACGGGAGGTGGGTCTACAGCTGACCGTAGATGGGGATGCAACCGATAACAGGATCAAGAGCTATGATCAAACATTCCACAGTAAGAGCAGTAATGGGGATGAGGTCCCATCGCAATCTTTTGCCAATAACCCTGATGAGTGGAGCCAATCCAAATCTCCCCTGGAAATGGTTGAGTGATGTCACGCTCTACAGACACACAAACTTCAGATGGTCTGGTTGTATCAAGCGAGGGAGTATCGACCTTCAGCGGTTTTCCAAAGGCAGATGCCAATGTATAAAGGTTTTCATAATTGAAGAGATGTACCTTGAGCCTCGGAAAATTAACCCAAACGAGGATAATAAGCGATTCTAATTTAGGATCAAAATTCACTGTCCATTTCAGAATTTTCATAAAACGATTATCGATTTTGAGAACTTTTTGAGCAAAGAGTTGGGTATAATCTGCGTCATTTGGGGTATAGAGCAAAGAGTTGGGTATAATCTGCGTCATTTGAGGGTTGAATGAGAACGTGATGACCATCTAGCGAACCAACTTTCCAATTCCCTGTGAGCTTAAGAGAATCGAAATGCTTTCGAATAATCTCATGCTTGGGATTTCCATACGAAAATTTCCCAACAAGAGTATATCTACATGCTGAAGCCAATATACTTGTTTTCTCATCAGTGAGAAACAAAGCGGGTTTGTCATTCTTGTTTCTCAGTTTTTTAATAAAGGTATAATCACCTCCAGATTCATGTGCATCTTGAAATTCTTGAGGGAAGAAACAGGAACGACCGCCTGCCCCGGGAGTAGAACCTCCGGAGACAGCCGCGGCATAACTCGAGGCCATTCCTCCAAACCGGAACAAAAATCCAACGCGCGAACATTGGAGCTGGAGCTACGACGAAGGGAACCCAAATCTCAAACAGAAACAGGGATACAACTGGTCCGGCGAGCAGGAGCGAAGCCCTTCGTCGTCAAGAACGAAGACCGAAGGACGCGAGCAAGCTCGTCGTCTGGCAGGAAAGAGACGACTTGTGAGCAGAACGAAGGCGACAAGCCCTTCATTGTCGGGTACGATAAAGCCGAAAGCCGCAAAATCTTCGTCGTTGGAGACGACGATGCCCATGGAGGAAGCCGATAGTTTCAATCGCCATCGGCCGAATCTCTAGAACAGCCCGACGCCGTCTCCATCAGAATTAATTTTATATATATGAAAGCCCAAAGACGAATATATTAATAAAAGTGAAAGATATAGATAGTTTGGATGAAAGAGCCCAAATTGACACATTAACGACCCGACATACAACAGACACGTAGAGATACATGTATACCCAAAAAATGATTAAAAGGTAGACAGAGAAAAAAAATGCGCCAATAATCTGCCAACACTCGTAAATTCAGTTAGCTTGCGAAAGATCCAATTTAGTCTTGCTTCTGCCTCTGGTTCTCGGACAGGAGCCAGCTAACAAATTATTAAGTTTACTATCATTACCCGAAACAACTAATGTATCATCTATAAAGTTTGGTAATATGCCTCCATTCTTCTTTTTTTTCCTAGATGTATAAACATGTCATTCCTCATCTGAGAATTGACTCATCTGATCCGTGGATTGGTCCAAAGGTGGTCAGATAAGTGTAGGTTGTTGCACATCACGAGCCCTGTGTCTGACTAACAGTAACAACTTGCTCGTCCTGATGAGACGGTAGAAACACAGTAGAAATATTGCCACTCGTTACATCAATGGTAGGTTCTAGGGCAGGTGAAGTTTGAAATGTCTCCCTCGCCCCCACGAAAGGAGGTTCCATATCCGAGGAACATACAACATTGTGTGGAGGCTGAATGGTTGACATATTACTTGCGATAATAATGAGATTTTCAGGGGTATTTTTCTGATGACCAATAGTATCAAGAACTTGGAGCAGATCAGGAGGAAGGGGAATCATTGTCTCTGGCTGAGCACTTTACTTCTTTGATCTGAGATGGGGGTGTAGATGGTGACATCGAGAACTGGAGTGACTGAACATACTATATTTTGAGCAATACAAAAGAAAAGGCTCAATCACAACATTTTGTCAATATCCATGGTGTTGTGTGCCTAACGAAATTTCCTTAGAAGCGATTGAAGTGGTGTTCCTTTCAACAAATACCCTGGTTTCAGAGGAAACGAGAAAGATTAAAAGTAGGAATGTCCATTTTCAGTGGCTTATCATAGGTTGAAGCAATAGAGTACAACACTTTTTTAGTACAAAATCAACCGACCATTTCAAAATCTTCATAGCTCTGTTATCAATACAGATTAATCTTCTAGCAAATAAGCGTGTGTAATCTCCTTTTCATTATTAAGTTGAATACGGATGTGTCTTCCATCTAAAAGTCTAATTTTCCACTCCTCAACAAGGCACATAAGCTTAAATTTCTTCCAAATAAGCTTCATTTTGGGATTGTCATAAAGAAATTTCTCGACCAAATTCAGACGACAGAGGAAGCAAGCTGATTACATTCAGCTTCCGTAAAAAAGATGGTTTACTTCTCATTCTTCCTACTAGGTTTTTTGTTGTCCTCTGTCAACTCAAACGAAGGAGGGAAAAAAACATGATTTATGAGTACTTGAGTCGTGAACACCCGCAAGGGCAGCAGCATATGATCTGTTTTAATTCATCACTAAAAGAGTGAGAGTGAGGCGCAACGATGGGAAAACGAAGTTACAGTGGACGGAAGAGAAAATGTCGAAAGAGGGATCAACGACATCCCCGTCCAAGTCAAGCAGGGGGCAGAAATGGTTACAACTATAAATAGACCCTCCCCTTTCTTTACTTAAGGGGGGAGACGTCAAATTTTCGTGCTATTTTGGATTGAAGACTTGAAGATAACTTCTGGTCTCCGCAACCGCCTACCATAGTCTGCAGGCCGCCGTCGACTATTGCTGACTGCCCCCTGCTCGCTGTTGTTGGTGAACTTTATTTGCTAATGAAATATCTTGAATATGAGGTAATGAGGTATCCCGAATATGGGGTAATGAAGTATTCCTAGTACAGTGTAACGAAGCAGCCCAAATACGGGTTAATGTCGTATCTCGAATATTGTGTTAATGTCGTATCTCCAATATTGTGTAACGAAGTGTCCCGAATACGAGGTAATGACATTTCGAATATTGTGCAGCAGTGTATCCTGAATATGGTGTATTGAAGATTCGACAATAACTCCTGACAACAACTGCTTACGATTATCGTAAACTTTTTCTTTATAAGTGATATCTCTGGTGTAAAATAACAAATTCGGAAAAATGGTTGCAACCACTAATTGATGTAGCTCCAATTACGTGTTATGTGACTAATAATAACCTGTATAGCTAAATGCAACTGCAGCTACCAACTATGTCTAACTATGACTTATGTAGCTAACTGCTACTGCAGCTATAAACTACGATTTATTTGACTAACTACGGCCTATGTAGCTAACTGCTACTACAACTATCAACTACTGCATGTGTGGCTAACTGCTACTGCAACTATTAACTACAAATTCTGTGGGTTGACGACTGCAGTTACTATTTAAAATTTATGTGATCAATCACGGCTGATGTGACCATCTACTACTACAGCTTCCGACTATGACTTATGCGGCTAGCTGACGTTATTGTTGTCACTGATTATAGTATTTATGATAAATTGTTACCTTTGTGGTAATTAAGTACAGCTTTTGCGGCCTACTATTGCTATTATCGCCAAGAATTACATTTGTTTTTGCTTAATTATGATAATTAAAACTGGATGTCTATTTTACATATGTGATTATCAATATTATAATTTCATCTTCTCTAATTCAAGAAAAGAGTTAACCTATGTACTTAGATTCTTATAGTGAATTACTTTGATTGAGCTAAACCCTATGATTTTTCCAATTAAAAAATTGTATGTCTTCTCATGTTACTTTACAGTTATTTGTGTGTTGGATCATCGTATGATGCTAAAATATTAAATAATTACTCTACCACAGATTTTTTGACATGCAACAAGTATGTATTGTCATATATATAATGGTTTAATGATTTTTTTAATATATCATCCTTCTAAAAAATTGACTCGACACGCCAGCTTGACTTAAAAAATTTGGGTTCAGGTTAACCCAAATAATATTCGAGTTGGGTCCAGGTATGAAAATCTAACCCATTTAATTTTTTTGGGTCAAGTGGATTGATGCACCAACCCAAATGTGACTCGGAATGACCCGCTAATTTGAAATTGAATTATAGTTGACACCTCAACACGAAATGGACCCGAATTTGACCTGAATAGCTGTTATGTCTTATGTTAAACGTGTTATATGGAGTAGCGGATTGATGACGAGTTAGATTTGGGTTAGAATTTTCTGACCCGTTTAATATTCAGTTTGGGTTCTGGTCAAGCAGTTTTCGATCAGGTCAATTTCGGGCTAGACTCGAACCCCATGAACGCAGTTTGACACCCCTACTAAATGTTTAATGCCACCTTATTTGCAACTTCAAATAAATTGACCATTTTAAAGGTAATTGCTTTCCATGGTCGCTGAAATCTTTGAGGTTTTGCTGATAGGTATGCAACTCTTTGTATTCGTGAGAATCCCGGTTGCCTTTTCATTGCTACCAATCGTGATGCTGTTGGTCATCTCACAGAACTCCAGGAATGGCCAGGTAATCCTTGGATTAGTTATATTATATATGGAAGATTTACGTACATCCCACTCAATTCCTATGTATTTTCATATGTAACACCTAAATTTCAATTTTTACCCATACACTACCTTAGATATGCTTGAAAAGCTTTATTTCACTCTTTAGAAGTCAAACTTGTGGCTTCATGTGATAAGAAATATTTGGTTGGTATGAATGTAAAAAAGTAAAGTTTAGGTTATATATATATATATGTAGATACACACGATGTAGATACACACGTTATTATTAATTATTTTTTTAGGATTGTAGGTGCTGGATGTATGGTCGCTGCTGTATGTGGATCAGTGCAAAAGGAACCTGTTGTTGTTGGGAAGCCATCGACTTTTCTGATGGACTTTTTATTGGAGAGGTATGAAATACAATATAACTGGAAATAACTTCTTGCCAGCGTTTTAACTATTTGTTACACTAATTGTAGGTGTTTTGTAGTTTTTAAAATGTGTTAAGGGAAAAATACTAGTTGAATACTATTGGTGATTACTGATGAATTATCGATGAATATGAAGAGATTATCAATAAAAGAACTTTAAAATTGCATTTTTGACCTCCAACTAGAGCTTTCATTGTAACAACTTCCTTTCTGCATAAATCCTTCAGTTTTTTAAATATTGAACTTCATTGAGAAGCATGTTTCCAATTTGCAACGGCGTGGGTTAACAACTTGTGTAGTATATGTTATGTTGAAGCTTTTGAATTTTCTTAATCATCTACATGATTAAGTTTTAGCAAAGTCTTGGTGCTCCATTTATGAAATGTTGTTCTAAATTTCGGATTAGTTCATATAACAGATAATTGTAGAATCTACACAGGATATGCAGTAGTAAACACACCAGCAATCTTTGTCCCAACTGTTTGCTGTGCTGAAATTTCTTTTTACATTTTCATGACCAATAGATACCAGATTACTACTTCTAAGATGTGCATGGTTGGGGATAGGCTGGACACGGACATACTATTTGGAAAAAATGCCGGATGCAAGACTTTGCTAGTCCTTTCAGGTTTTGCAACATGTGCTACTTTAAAATAAATAATATGTTTAATCAAATTTTGAAAAAGAAAGGAAATAGCAAGGACTCGTATTCTCTTAAATGCCATTGGTTTTGCAGGCGTGACAGCCTTGTCGGATCTCAAGGATTCATCTAACAGCATACATCCTGATTATTATACAAGTAATGTATCTGATATTGTTTTGTTATCAAGAAAAGAATAATGTTGTAGTAATAATTCTATTGTAAATCTTGAACTTAATGATGTATGATATCATCGTCGTCATCATCATGATGACTCAACTTATTCAACTATTTGGACATCGGCTTAGTTGCAGCCAATTTTATTGAAATGAAAATTTGCAAGTGTTTGGTCTGCATGGAAATTTGGAATTTAGACAATGAATGAATAAAATGGGTTTATTTGGAATTCGATAAATCCTAGTACAAAATTAAGTAGAATTTAGCAATGAAATTTCAAATTGACTCTGCATTAATGATTTTTCCCTCCATTATATCTTTTTTTATAGTGTATTTGTTCATATAAATAGTGTGTATTAAAAATGTGTATATAATGAAGTCTAGTTTTGGGCTTGTATGATAAAAGTAAAGGTTACAATAATTTGACAAATAATCAAGATTTGGAAAAGAACGATTATAAAATGAAATTAATTTCGAAGTTGTGCAAAAATTTGAGATAAATGATATTCAATGGGTATGATCAAAAAATGAGATTCGTGAAGTAGTTATCAAGTAATTAGGGCAAACCTAAATATCATTAGTTTGATGATTACGATCCTCTTTTGGTAAGTAGGGGCCATAGTTATGACAAATGTTTACGTACGGAGTACGTATGCATTTCTGCGTGCATATAGAGGTTATTCAGGAGGTGTTGGAGGGTTATTTTGGTGTTATCAGAATAACAACAAATCATATGAGCGTGGAACAGTGGAATATATTGGTTGGTTATTGGGGGGTTAGTGAGAAGTTATTAGAGTTGATACTCCAATAATCTCTCAATAACCCCCAATAATTGAGTTATTGAAAGATTATTTGGGGGAGTACGCACACATAACTGCGTGTGTACTTCGTACGTAAATAGCTCTCAATTGTTATAGTATTCAAATGATTATACTTATATTCCTTGTCGATATCTCGTAGAAGATTTGCTCTCTAATTTGATTATATTTGAATTTATTTTGAAAATGCGCTATAAGTTTTATCTGATCTATGTTTATATGTATAAAATTAGGTCTGTAGATTGAACATTTTATCATATTTTATGAGTATAACTCTATGTATGGCCAATGCTTAAAATTCATGATTTAGGGGCTTTCAAACACTATGATGTTAAAAAAAATCATTCACGAGAAAATATGCAAATCAAAGAGCATTTTCTCTTCACGTGAACTTAGTTTTGTATACTTTTGATATATTGAAATAACACGCGATATTACTTCAAATATTATGTCATTTTTTTTTTACTCTTCATATATATATATATATATATATATATATAATAGAGATATTTTACCTTAATGTGGCGAGGTTAAGCCTCAAGGCGGATGACAATATAAGCCTCAAAATAAAAAGAATTAGATGCTCAAAAGAAAGTTGTCGAGGCTAAAAAGAATGTTACAAACCTGGACCTGGATTTTTGTAGTAATAACATATGTTGGGATGTTTTATTACATGGGCAACAGGATTTAAACAAAGTTATGACTATGGAAGAAAATCTTTTTGCTTAGAAAGTTGCTAAGATGAATTTTCTAGATGTTGATAGAAATACAGCTTTCTACCATGCTTGTATTAAGAATAGAAGGAATAATAATTTAATTAATAAAATTGTTAATTCGGATGGGAAAATTATGTACACTTCTCGGGAAATTGAAGAGGATGGTATAAAGTTTTTCACTGCTCTGTTTAATGGTGATGGTAAGTTTCTTACTAAGATTAACATTGACAATTATGATAACAATGCTGAGATTAATTGCGGGGATCTTACCTGCATTCCTTCTAAAGAGGAAATCAAAAGCATCCTTCATAATATGGAGGATGGTAAAGTGGTTGGCGCGGATGGTTTCACAGTTGATTTCTGTGAAAAAGCTAGGATATTATTCATTATGAGCTGGTAAACACTATTCAGGATTTCTTCAAAGGTGTTGATTTGCCTTAGTATTTTAAGACTTTCAATATCGTTTTAATTCCTAAAGAAAAGAATGCTACTTCTTCGGACAATGATTTGGAAATTTAGACCTATCAATCTTAATACTGTGGTGTCTAAAATTATCTCAAAAATTTTAGTTAAAAGGATTCAAACTTTGCTTCATAATCTTATAAGTTTGAATTAGACTGCTTTTATTAAATGGAGAAATAACTGTGACAATGCTTTAATTGTTCAAGAATTACTTTTAGACATGGATAAAAAAGGTAGTAGTGGAAATGTTATTTTTAAAATGAACATTAAAAAAGCATTTGATACTATCAGTTGGGAGTTTATCTTAGATGTTCTTCATGTTATTGGGTTTCAAGGTATTTTTTGCAGTATTATTGGAAGGTTTCTAGATAATAACTTTTATTCTATTTTGATTAATTGCAAAACTTATGGTTTTTTTAATTCTAATAGAGGTATTAAACAGTGTGATCCATTATCACCTTATCTTTTCATTATTTCCTTTGGCTACTTATCAAAATGTCTTAGTAATTTGTTTACTAAATATCCTAGCATGTAGTACCTTCAAAAAGGCATGGTTGGTATTTCTCATTTATGCTTTGCTGATAACATAATCATCTTTACTAATGGTAATAAAAAGTCCACCAAGAGGGTTTGGAATGAAATTTCCTTGTTCCATGATATTTCAGGTATGACTTTTAATACTTCTAAATACAATATTTATTGTTCCAATTATGTTTCTGACATTAATAAAAATTAGATGGTTGACTATACTAACCACCACAAAGATAGAGTTCCTTTAATTTATTTAGGTTTCACCTTAGATAAAAACAGTAAGAGAAGTACTCTCTTTTCTAATTTAGTTGATAAAATTAAGGATAGAACTGAGAATAAATTTCTCTCATTTGGATGAAGAATTACTATTCTTAAGAGCATTCTTACTTCTTTACCTCTTTATGTTATGCAAACCATGCATATGCCTTTGAATTTTGTTAATAAATTGGAAATTCTTTTTAATAAATTCCTTTAGGACAATAATGGCAGGCATAACATTCACTAGTAAAGTTGGAATAAAATTTGTAAGCCTATTGACAAGGGTGGACTTGACTTTCAGAAGCTTTCTGATACCATTCTTATTAACCATATGAAGTTATGGTTTAGATTTAGGCAAAACAATTCTATCTGGCCTTCTCTCTTAAAGGCTAAATATTGCAATGACAAGTGCCTTCTTACGGTTACTCTTTCTAAATCTGATTCTTATATTTGGAAAAGTATGCTAAAGGTCTCAAAAGCAACTGAATGTCTTATCAACTGGGACATTGGCAAGTTGACTTTGAGGGGTGAAACACTAACTATCAATTTGGTACCACGAGGCCACCATAGGGATCTGATGCTGTGTGTACTTCTACAATCGAGGATCTCAAGACCTTCTATGTGCCTCCTAGGCCTAGTTCAAAGGAGAAGGGCATTTTATTTTACGAAGTCGATGCTCATGTAACCAACGCTAATGTAATGCTCTTATAATAAGATAATGAAAAGGTGGAGGACATACCACTTTCTTTCTATTTTTCTCTTCTTATCACTAGACACTTGGCTACTAGGTTATTACCTGAATGGTGGTCTATTAGCCAAGCCAAACTATGTAAGGCTATGTGGCAGAACAGACCCCCATGAGATAGATTCGGTCTAGAATATATCAAAAAGTGGGGTGATGCTAAGGCCCCTAACGCCTCATGTATGATGATCTTCTCACCTTATAGTCGTAAGGTATCTACCTCTCATGACTAGAAACTTGTAGTCAAAGAGGTCCCTTTTGAGTTGGAGGACGGCATTTCTTTGGTCGTTGATGAGTTGATTGAAGTCAACTTAGGCAAAGTTGATGATCCTCATCCTACTTATATTAGCAAACTTCTGGTTGCTTCTATGGCTGGCAAAATCATTGAGGTTCTCAAGAAGTTTCATAACTGCATCGCTTGGAGTTATTTTGAAATGCCTGGTTTGGCTTTAAAGGTTGTCTCCATAATCAATCCATTGATTCGAGCGTCACTCTTGTGAAACAACCCCCTCGGAGGATGCAACCCGAGATTGAGTTGAAGGTCATTGAAGAAACCAAGAAGCTCATGGGGGTTGGCTTTATTAGGGAAGTCCCTTACCCAACTTGGCTTGAACATCATACTGTTAGAAAGAAGACATATATGAGTTTGCATTGATTTTTCGAACCAGAATAAGGCTTACCCAAAAAACGACTTCACTCTACCAATACCAGAGTTGATGATAGATGTCACCTCTTTGTATACAATGTTCTCATTTATGGATGGTTCGTCTGAATACAACCTAATCTAAATTTCTCCAGAGAAGGAGCAATATATGACATTCCCTACTCTGATAGACATCTTTTGTTATATAGTCATGCCCTGTCTCAAAAATATCAGGGCAACCTATTAACATGTTGTGAATCACATTTTTGACAACTTGCTACATCATGAGGTCTAATGCTATATCGATGATGTAGTTGTCAAAATTCATTTCAAAAAGGAACATCTTTCAGATCTAAGGACTATCTTTGAATGCCTTAGAACCTATGATCTAAATACTAACCCATTGAAGTGCGCCTTCGGCATCTCTTCCAATAAGTTTTTAGGCTTCATAGTCCGGCATATGGGTACAGAGAATGACCCTAGCAAGATTAAACCTATAATAGAGATGGAGCCTCCTAAAAGCTTAATGCAATTGTGCTCCCTACAATAGCTAGCATTCATTAGGAGGTTTATTTCAAATCTCTTTAGGTGTTGTCATCATATCTCAGCTATGAAAAAGAGGGATGCCCGTTTTCACTAGGATAAAGCATTTCAGGGCGCTTTCAATAATATCAAGTGTTATATGCTTAATCTATTATTTTTCGCTGTCCATTTCATGGGAAGGCTCCTTATACTCTACATTGCCATCATTGATGAGTTGATAGGAGCCTTCTTGGCTCAGGTTAATGTAGATGGGAAAGAGGGTGCTCTGTATTGTCGCAATCGACACCCCATCCCAGCCGAACTGAAGTATCTGCCAATCAAGAAATATTGTTTGGCGCTAATATTCTCAGTTCAGAAGCTGAGACTCTCATGCTATATTAATCTGATCTCAAGGGTAAACCCCTTGCAGTGTTTGATGACTCACCCCACTCTAGCTGGGTGATTAGCGAGACGGGCCATGCTTCTATCACAGCCTCAACAAGCTATCAAAATATAGGCTTTGGCTAATTTTCTAGAGGCACATCCAGTCCCAGCTGACTCACGACTAAATGATGGCTTTCCTGAAGAGCATCTATTAGTCATCTATCTCCCTTAGTGGGAGCTGTGCTTTGATGTAGCGTCTTTTTTAAAGGAGATCCCGTTAAGTTCTCTCCCGAGGGTGAAGGCTAGCATCGGCCTTATTTTTGTTTCCCCTAAGCATGGTGTTATTTTTTATTCTTAAAGCTTAAAAGAGCCGCGTACAAATAATAAGTAGAATATGAAGCCTTAGTTCTTGGGCTGGAGTTAAACATCTAGAGGAACATCAAAAAGATCAAAGTTTATGGGGATTCTCAGCTCATTATTTGCTAAGTGTTAGGAACCTACAAAGTTCTTATGTCGGATCTCTTTGCTTATCATGAGAGAGTTATGGCATTACAAGAGCACATCCCTCATGTCACCTTAGTTAGGATCTCCCGTTCAATAAACAACAACGCTGAAGTTTTGGCTAAGCTTACTAAGACAGTTGTATCCAAGATAGAAGGGTCCTATCAGCGATGTCTCTTGAGCCTCCAGGAGCAGCTCCTAAATTGACAGCCCTACCTTCTATGTGCCATTCTATTACTTTTGTACTTTCCATATGCATGGTTCATAATTAAATCACTATGAAAGTTAAGCGATATTTGATCTGGCCATCATTCATATGCTGTAAAACACAGCCAATGACGTGATATTTGAGTTTTAGCAACATAAGAAGCAGAAAGAAAAAAATAAATTAGTAGTTAAAAATTCCACATATATATTATTTCTCACATGATCAAGTCAAATATTATCTTCTTTTTAATTTTTGTGTAAAATACTAATCGTTTATCAAGTAATCAAGTAAATTATTATCTTCTTAGCTCAATTTTTATTCTAGGAAGCCAGAATTCAATATTTAACTCCTGAAAATGAAAAAACACTCTGATCTTAGAATTAAATATAACAAGTCACGAGCCAATTTCGAGTTGGAACAGATTCAAATACTCAATTTGAGCAAATTTGTTTCAATTTCGAGACTATTTCCGAGCTGAAATGGATTCAAATAACTCAATTTGAGCCGGCTTGAAATTGAATATAAGAAGCCACAACCAATTCCGAGCTGCACTAAATATGCTCGAGCTGATTTCAAAATTGGACTAATTTGATGCAAAACTAGCAATCCATGTGTCAAATCTCTTACCCTTTATAATTACTTTGTAATGTGATTAATGTTTTCTTTTGTATATATTTGATACAGGTTCGAATCCCACACTTCACATCTATTTTTCTCAATTTTAATTTAAGGAGTCAATTTCGAGCCGAACACGAGCCGAACACGAACATGAATATTTAAATCGAGCCGAATATGAACACACTGTTCACGAGCCGATTTCGAAGAGCTATTTCGAACGAGCTGAACACCAACCAGCTCGTTTATAGCCCGAGTAAATACACAGGAATTGTGTGGTATGTAGGCAAACCTTCCTCACTATAACTGCTCAAGACATTAATAAACAGATAAGAAAGGGAAAACAAGCAGCGGTTGCAGTTCCATCAACAGACGTTTCATCCCCCCTTTCAATTGTGATTTTTGAGCCCTAACGCCTGATCTCAGCTATAAAATGAGCAAAATCTCTGCAACTTCTTCATCGCATCCTCTGCCGCTGCTTGAATCGGCACATGGAGCCCATTACAGCCGCAGCCTTCGCAGGCGGAATTATCGGTCAAATCGGCATTGTTGTCGTCTGGTGCCGACCTATCTTCTCCTTCGTCCAACGCTTCATCGATTGTCTTCGACATCCGAGGCCTCCGCCTCTGCGGGCAATTACAGCTCCATGGCACGCACACCAAAGCTAGATGCTGGAAGTGTTTGTCTTACAGTTATGTAGTTCAGTGGTTAATGTCTTATAGATCTCTTTTGCCCTGATGAAATAACCAAAAAGGTTGATTTACATACATACCACTCAATTCTTGTGTATTTACATATCTAACATGTAAAGTTTACCAGTTACATTTGTACCACCCCAATCTTTCATATCAAATCAGAAATATCATTATTTTAAAAGTAAAGTTCACCTTTTCATGCATAGGGTAAGGTGGCAAATATGTAAGAACTGAAGTTTAGTTGTTAGATATGTAATTACATGAGCATTGAGTGGTATGTATGTAAATCTTCCTTACAAAAAAGATGCATTTCATTGGTGTTCTTTTGTTTCTGCAGAAATACAGTAGAAGTAATATGCTACAAAACAATTCATGCTAGCAGCAGCTTTTCAAACTGTTAGAATTCTATTTGACTATAACCTTTTGCTATCTTTCAAAATTTTTAGGAAGATTTACATTCATACCACTCAATTCTTATGTATTTACATATTTAACACCTATACTTCAATTCTTACATATGTTTCACATGTGGCATGTATGCAAATGCCCAAAACTTTTATGGCAAGAAATAAGCTTTTATAATCAAACCATATGTCCAAGAGATCAGCAGCAATTACATACCAAGTTTCGCAACAAAATAAAACACAACCATTTTTTACAAAGCTTAAATGACATCCCAACCTCTGAGAATCCAATTACCATAACTTATTTTGTATGTAAACATTCTAAGGAAATAAGGAACTTAGAAAAAAAGGTATCATTTTTTCTGCAGCCCTTTCTTATTGTGCAACAGTATGGTAATTAGCAGGATGACTGATTATTTAGATATTGGTGGGACGAAAAGAGAGCCTGATCTGATCATCACCTTCGATTTCTGTAGTAGAAAAAAGCACAACTAACCGAAGCAATAGCAACGGCAAAAGCGAGGGTGGCATAGGTGCCTGGCTTTGGTGGCTTGAGCCATGTTGTAAAATTCTTCTTTTTATCAGTGATTTTACTGCTGCTGATAGAGTTGTTTTCCTTGTGATTGGAATGTGGTTTATCTATAGCATTCTGGCAGCAGCTGAGGTTTCCATTACCTTGGCAACAGCCTGAAGCTCTATCCTCCCCAATTGGGGTATTTGGCTGACACCTAATGCTCTGAGCTTTTCTTTGTTCCTCTACTGACAAACCCATCTGGCCTCTGATAGTTGAAAGGAAATTGCAAAATGTATTAATGGCAAAATGAGTTCCAAATATTTAGGACTACATGATAAGAAAGCACAACCAAAATTTTTGAAAGAAAAAAGGAGGAAGAGAGGGAGAGAGCTTGAGGATCATTATTTTGCATCCAAATTTCATCAAATTTTCAAATGGTCATGGCATCTAATGATTTCAGTTATCTTTGGATAACCATGATTTGATGTGTTGAGTTTCTCATCAATTGTAAGTAGATATTATGTCATTGGTAGCGATGATCATAAATCATAGCAGCATGAAGATGAAGTGATGCAGCAAAATTAATATCGAGCTTTTTGTTTTATTCTTGGTTGGGAAGCGGGGGAAATTTACATACAAAGCACAAAATTCTTATGCATTTCACATCTCGCACCTAAATTTTTATATTTGCATACATAACACTTTGGTGCTTTAATGTATGCATGAAATGTTGTATCACTTGTAAAAAATGATAATAGTACTATGTTTTTTGTGATATTAAAGACTTGAGTACTATGTGTGTAAATATGAAAGTTTAGTGGTGAGATATGTAAATACATAAGAACTGTATGCTATGTATGTAAACTCCCCATTTTTATTCAATATATATATATATATATATATCTTATTAGTATTATTATTAAATCAATTTAATAAAAAATTTTAAGACTTACCTTGGTCGCCCTAAACAACACAATCGCCCAAACCACACGATTGTCTCCTCCTTCACACGGTTGTAGCATGCGCGACTCCGTCTCCTCTCTCTTACGGTTTTGGCTCCCTCTCGCACGAATGCTCGACTTCGACGCTTTTTTTGCCCTCACACATCACAAGTGCATCTTCCTTGTTTCCTCTTTCTGTGCACGACACCGATGCTGGCTCCACTGCTTGACACCCACTCGCCTCAATTTTGATCGAAGCACGAAAAGTCTGTCTAGCATCTGTCGTCTCCCATATACTCCGTTCAACTCTTCAGGTAAGTAGGCAAAGACACTTTATAAAGCCAAAACGCCTTTTTGAATTCGGCTCTCTCACTGCCTCTCCTCCATCTTCGGTTTCCGGAGCTTCTCGATTCCTTCTCTTTGGCTCTTCGTTAGCATGACTCTGCCTCATATTCTCTTCAAAAATTTTATTCTCAAAATTTAAAAGTGGACCTCAAGTCACGTCTCATTAAGCGTGCCAACATTAACTATCCATAATATTTTCTATTGAACTCCCTTATTCTATAATTTTGGTTGTAACTCTATGTGTGAATGGATAGTAACTATTACATTGAGTTAACTTTAATTTTATTTCTATATTTTTTAAAATTTCCTATAATTATCATATTAGCTCTTTCATCTAGATTGCATTAATTAATTATAAACCTTGGCTCTGAAATTACTTTCTTCATGACCCGGAATGGGGCTTGAAATTAACTAAGATGGTAACAAACGGTCGAATGATGTCTATTAAATTTTTTATATTTATTTTTTATATCTTGTTATTAACATATGAAAGTGTCACTAATCAATTTAATTGAAGCAGTATATTTAAAATTTACTTCGTTATTGGTTGTCTGTATCTTTTATAAATAATTTCTCGTCAATCATTCATTTTTTAATCATTTATTAGCATTCATTTTTGAAGTCACGTATTTTGAACACCTTTTTGAGTAATATGGGATCATATTGCGTCCTTACATACCTTCTCGTAGCCCAAGAAGTTCATAGAACCTTCAGCGAGCACACATGGTCATGCCCGGAAGTAATTACCATTGATAGGCATCGGTCCCTGAAGAAAGAAAAGAGCAAATACACTATTACCAACACATTAAGTGGACAAGAAAATCTTCACTGCATCATAAACGAAGATCTATAAATAAGAAATTTCTTCCATTTATGATTTTCAAAATCTTATATCACAGGAATAAAATGGGTTCACTTCAAGGGACAACAGGGAAACAGGATTACTTCTTTTGAAGCTAGTAATCAAATGCTACGTGTAACTGAAAGAAAAATTAAAATGGTAAACATTAAGGATCAATGACGTCTAATAAATTTCTGTCAATTTCAAAGAGTACCTGCAAAATATCAAAATGTTAAGAATATCCTTTAAGAAAATCCAGAGACCACCTAACACTACATTTTTCATGCAACTGTTTTAAGAAATTATTCACCAGTACCATTGAAGGAAAGTTTCAAGTTCCAAAGCATAACCTCGATGTAGAAAAAATTCATATGCAAAATGCTGTTAACAACTTTTAAAGCCTTTAACAACTAAACTAGCTAGAACTACCACAGGTAACATTAATGGTAGTGTATCACTAACTAATTAGGCCTGCTTTTAATCATTTGAATCGGTGCTAAGCCTATGCTTTTTTTTTTCTATTCTGCGGGAACGATTATCTTTGTTAAAGGTATGGATTTATAAGGTTTAAGTTATTTGTAAAATTTACAATCACTCTTTCTAATCTATGTTCTAGAGCTAAAATTCATATCTTAGGTTTTTCAAGGTCTTGTATATGCAGGGCGCGTGCATTTATAATGTGTATGAGAAAAAAAAAAATTCATGTCAAAACTTACTTGCATCCTAAATGGTAGTTCATCAAATCAACAAAGTCTTCTTTTGGCCATTTTATTTATAGCTTAGATTTTGTTTTATTTCCATACACGTACGAACATGATAATGTTCTACAACAGTATGGATTTATTGAAGTGTAAGGTCATTTATAAACTTCACAATCATGTCATGGAATAGATGCATAACTAATTAAGAATTTTAGAATTGAAATCATCTGCATCCTTACAAAATGAAAGTTTCTTAAGGAATTTACATGCATAACATAAAATTCTTATATATTTACATGGATAATATACAAATCTTTATATTTACTTGTACAACACTCAAATCTCTTAAAAAGAATGTTTAACTGGAGTAAAAAGTAAGACATAAGCTTACAAGTACAAGGGTGATGACATCCCAACAAAGACCCAAAACAAACTAAACAATGAACACTCAAAAACAGATCCTTGTTTAATTGTAAACATCCAATAAAATAACAAGAAAATCTTAAAGATCCTCAGCATCATTCTCACTATCTGGATTTTAAGAGATCCCAACTATCTAACCTTCATATTTTTTTGCAAATTATGAAATCATCACACAACCCTCCAAAACAATGATAAATCAAGAGGAGCAACAATGACACTAAAGGCCTTTTCTTTATATATTTCTTCAAAGAACTCGTACCATTAAATCATTTTCATCTATTAAAGGTTCATCACCCAAGAAAATCCCGAAAAATAAAATAAAAAATATTCCCCAACAAAATTGAGCCATCATCTACGTTGGATAGTTCAATAATTCAATGATTGAAGCTAAGCAGATCATTAGGATCGTCATCAATAATGAAGAGAGATTTTTATTGGGGGGGATCAACACTAAGATGAATTGGTTTAGCGAACGAGGGTAGTCTTGGCAATAAATCATTTGAATTATATTCAATGTCTAGCATCACATCAAACTTTAGTGATTGGAGGTCAATAGAGGAAGACTAAGCAATAACTATTATATTCCTCAATCTAGGGGTCCTGCCACACTGAGCAGACGGTAGCAATAGCACTGTTGGTAGAGAGATTAAGGCAATATGAATATAAATGAGGATCACAAATAAGATAATTGTTCTTTTCCATAACCTAATTTATAAGATAATTGTTCTTTTCCATAACCTAATTCTCTTGTTCCCAACCGCAATACCCAAATTTAGGATTATCTTGTTTAGTAGACACGAGGAAAGCATAATCTCGATGCCGGCCCAAAAGCTGTCAACTCTTCTAGGTTCTCAAACAAAATCTAGAGTAGAAATTCAATGAAATAAATAGAAAAAAAATATTAAATCTTGTCAAAGTATTTGACCATCTAGTTATCACCCTATTTGGGAACTGTGAAGAAACATTTTACCGTTTGAATCTCCATTTATACCAATTAAATAAATGTATTGTGCACAACAAATGATCAAATGTAATGAACCGTTGGAAACAATGCCTTGCTTATAGTTCAATTGGAGCAAAACAATATGAACCCTGTGGAATTGAGTATCTACCTTATAATTACTATTGCATGACTACTAATACAAATTAGAGAGTGATACAATGGTTTAAATTTATCATATAAAAAAATTTAGGATATGTTGAATCCTAAATTGTCTTCTTGCAGAACACGCCCCGAGAGTTAGAACCGAGAGAGAAAAAGTGAGAGAGAAGAAGAAAAGGAGAGAAAGCAAAGGAATGTAAGAGAATCTTCAAATGCAGAATTTTGTCGAGAGGATCCAAAAAGGTCCTTTATTGATTTCATGACCTCTTATTTATAGAGGCGTCCAGGAATACAAGTACAGGTAAGGAAAGCACACTTTTTATAACTGTCTGAAAGATTAAATTCAAATTACATGGTAATAAAAATAAAGGCGACACGTGGTCAATGCCTAAAGCCTTGAGGTCGGCTGACTGTGTTGCTATCAATCGATTGTGTCGGTCAATTGCATCTTCTTGGCAATTGGGTTTAAACATGGTGTGCGGACCTTTGCTAGCAGTCTCGTGATTGGTAACTTTGTCGGTCGACAAATTTCGCTAAAAAGATTCCTTTGATTTGTTATGTCGATCGACTAAACTATAAAGTCGGTTGACTATTTATTGTTGAGTTATCTATTCTACCATCCGACACCTCACTTGTGCTCCTTTGTTGTTGATCATCCGATTTCCTCGAAATTTGTGTTGGCATATTTGTAGTATGCATATTAGTTACCCGATTTTTTTGCTCCTTCATGGCGATAGCTATGAGAAGGACAGAAAAATTATTTAAGCAGTAAAAGACACAAAAATTGAGATAATTAATCAATAATCAACTCTCCCTTGATTTTCGTGCCCAGTAAACCCTATAAATAGAGCTAAAGGCTTTGCGCTTTCCTTTTCCTTATCTGCACTCATAATCATTTGATTAATACCATAGCCGATGGTTCGAGTAGAAAAGAAATTGACATCCACCTTCTAGCTTTGGATGGCTTTTGGTTTCCTGCATCTTCTACAATGGAAAACAAGAAGTGAATTGTTAAAAAAAAAAGAAGCGAACGACACCCGATCTTGAGCTGGTCAAGAAAGTTACTTCTTCTGACAGCACTGATGCTCGGCCATCGAAGAGGACGTCGACGGTGGACCATTTCCTAGTCACTGGCACGAGCACTAGTGCAGTCGTTGAGGGGGTTGAGCGGGTCGCTCCTCCTGTTGAGGCAGGTCAAGATGAAGCGAGAGAAAAGTTCACCGAAATAAATAGATGGTAAAATCATTTTCATCTACCAAATGTTATCACCCAAGGAAATCCCACAAGATGGAATAAAAAATATTCTCCAACAAAATTGAACCATCATCTACATTGGATAGTTCAATAATTCAATGATTGAAGGTAAGCAGATCATTAGGATTGGCATCAATAATGAAGGGGGGTATTTATTGAGGGAATCAACACTAGGATCAATTGGTTTAGCGGAAGAGGATAGTCATGGAAATAAATCATTTGAATGTATTCAATGCCTAGCATCACATCAAATTTTAGTGGGTGGAGGTCATAGAGGAAGGCTAAGCAACAGCTATTCTATCCCTTAATCTAGGGCTCCTGCCACACTGAGCAGCAATGGTAGCAATAGCACCGTTGATAGAGAGATTAAGGCAATATGAATATAAATGAGGAACAAAAATAAAATTTATAAGATAACTATTTTTTTCCATAACCAAATTTACGATTATCTAGTTTAGTAGACACGAGGAAAGCATGATCTCAATGCCGGCCCTAAGGCTGTCAACTGTTATAGGTTCTCAAACAAAATCTAGAGTAGAAATTCAATGAAAGTAATAAAAAGGTAATATTAAATTTTGTCAAAGTATTTGACCATCTAGTTAGCACCCTATTTGAGAACTGTGAAGAAACATTTAAGCGTTTGAATTTCTATCTATACCAATTAAATAAAATTATTGTGCACAACAAATGATCAAATGTAATGAACCGTTGGAAACAATGCCTTGCTTATAGTTCAATTAGAGCAAAACAATATGACCCCCGTGGAAATGAGTATCTACCCTGTAATTACTATCACATGACTACTAATACAAATTTAGAGAGTGAAATAATGGTTTTAATTTATCATATAAAAAAAAATTAGGATCTGTTGAATCTTAAATTGCCTTCTTGTAGAACACGCCTCAAAAAGTTAGAGCTAAGAGAGGAAAAGTAGAGGGGGAGAAAAAGAGAGAAAGCTAAGAAATGTTTGAGAATCTTCAAATGTCAAAATTTTTCCGAGAGGATCCAAATCCCTTTATTAATGTCATAACCTCCGATTTACAAGGGTAGGGAATATAAGTACATGCAAGGAAAGAGCGCTTTCCATAACTGTCTGAATAATTGAAATCAAATTACATGGTAATGAAAATAAAAGAGACACATGGTCGATCGCCCAAAACCTTGAGGTCGGTCAGTTGTGTCGGTATCAGTTGATCGCATCTTCTTCTTGGCAATTGGATTGTTTAACTAGGGTGTACGGACCTTCGCGAGCAGTCTCATGATCGGTAACTTCGTCGTTCGACAGATTCAGTTGAAAAGATTTCGTCGGTCTATTATATCGGTTGACTGAGCTTGTAAAGTCAGTCGACTATTTGTTGTTGAGTTATCTGTCACCTCACTTATGCTCCTCTATTGTTGATTGTCAGATTTCCTCGAGATTAATGTCGACATATTCGTAGTATCCATATTAGTTCCCAGATTTTTCTGCTCCTTGAAGGGGATAGATATGATAAAGATAAAATTATTTATGCGGTAAATGGCACAAAAATTGAGAAAATTAATTCAATAATCAACTCTCCCTTGGTTTTCGTGCCCAGTGAACCCTATAAATAGAGCTAGAGGCTTTGCGCTTTCCTTTTCCTTATGCGGGCTCTGAGTCTTTTGATTGATATAATGGCCAATGGTTCGAGTAGAAGGAAATGGATGTCCACCTTCTAGCTTTGGAAGACTTTCTGCTTTCTGCGTCGTCAACAATGGAAAAAAAGAAGAGAATTGTTAAGAAAAAGAAACGAACGATACCCGACCTTGAGCTAGCCGAGAATATTGTTTTTTTTTCTGACAGCCCTGATGCTAGACCATCGAAGAGGACATCGACGGTGGACTTGCCTAGCCGCTAGCCCGAGCGCGGGGCTTGGGTGGGTCGCTCCTCCTGCCCCCCCCCGACCCCCCCCCCTTGGCTTACTTTGCCAAGTGAGAACAAAGATGCCCTGAAGCAAGGGACGGGAGTTTTTATAACTCTTTCCGAAATAGATAGAGTTTTAGGTCTGTAAAAATATTTCTTTTTATAATTTTTTAATAATCCTTTGACATTATTCTCAATGTAGATGAGCTAGTCGTTCCGGAGGCCAGAATCGATGGCGGGTTGTCCCAGGACGTCGTTGATTTTACCTCGACATTCGCTATTGTGCCTTTAGGATCAGTTACCTCCTCCCGTGGTCGACCAATCTTTATGGATCTGCCACTTCACCGACTCCCAGTAGAAGCAATTGCAGTGTTGGCAGCTGTCCTCCGCCTTAATGGAACACCGTATGACAGAGATGGCTGGTCATTTGACCCAAGCAGCTGAAAAAATTCTGTCGAAGCATCCGCGCCAAAGTGGTCGGTTCGCTGTGAGCGCATGGAGGCAGGGATTGCCGCACTTCAGCGAAGGTCAGCTTACATTACTAGGTTGGAGGAGGAGGTTGTGTCACTCCGGGGATCCATGCAAGATGTGCTCGCTGAGTTAAGTCCCATCCGTGAGTTGATTGATCTCAGTAGATTTCATCAAGATGTCAACCGGATGGGAGATATTAGGTTTGGTGGAGAGATGGTCTTCCGGAGAATGCTTCAAAAGAGGTATGCCCTGGCTGAAGCGACAAAAGACCCTTTTATAAATTTTTTCCTTTGTGACTTGTAATGATGTTATTTGCAATAAAATAATACTTAATTAATGTGAAATGATGTTTGGTGTGACAATTATGTTATGTGACCCCTCGATTTTTGCGCCAACTTTATAAATAGGGCTATGGACTGTCTTTTATCCTTACGTTTTTTGTTTTCCTTCTCTGCGTCTTCCAATTCTTCCTCCTTCCTTTCGTCATTCAATCATTTCCTTGGTTTGATATGATAGCTCCCAAGTATTCTCCCACTCTCTTTGGTTCCTCCATCGCTGTGATTCTCCTTCGTAATTGGCTCCACTTCTCATATGTCGCATGTCCACGCTCACTGCATCATCTTTTAGAAAGTTGAATCCTAAATTATCTTCTTGTGAAACACGCCCCGAGAGTAAGAGCCGAGAGTGGAAAAGTGAGAGAAAGGGATAAAAAAAGAGAAAGCTAAGAAATGTGAGGAATCTTCAAATGTCAGAATTTTCCCGAGAGGATCCAAAAGGTCCTTTATTGATATCATGAACTCCTATTTATAGAGGTCCAGGATAAGAAGTACATGTAAGGAAAGAGCACTTTCCATAACTGTCTGAATGACTGAATTCAAATTATGTGGTAATGAAATAAAGGTGACGAATAGTCAATCGCCCAAAGTATTGAGGCTGGCTAGCTGTGTCGGTATCGGTCGATCACATCTTCTTCCTAGCAATTGGGTCGTTTAACCAGAGTGTGCGAACCTTCGCTAGCAGTCTTATGATTGGTAACTTCGTCGGTCGACAAACTCCGCTAAAAGATTCCGTCGGACTATTATGTCGATCAACTGAGTTGTAAAATCGGTCGACTTTTTGCTGTTGAGTTATCTGTTCTACCATTCGACACCTCAATTATGTTCCTCTGTTGTTGATTGTATGATTTCCAAGAGATTCGTGCTGACATATTTGAAATATAGAGGATCCAAGTAAAATTTTCTTTTTTTTTAGTGGCAAAAAAGAGAAAGAGTACCTCCATAGATGATCTATAATCTCTCCTTTCCCAATTTGCTGTTCAAGTAGCATGGGAACGTCATCTGGACTGACATATCCATACCTATACAAGACAAAACCAGATAGATTAATCAAATTGGTGAAGATTATAAAAAAGATTCATACACTTCAGTAAGAAAAAAGCAAAATTTCAAATGACAAAACAAAGGTCTGAACAGTGCTAAAAGAGCAAGCTTCATACATACTCCAATTGTTCACATTTATCTATTTCACAATCTCATTTTTTTTATTTACATATATAAATAGCAAATATTTTATAATTTTATGTTTATAAAAATTACAGCTAGGGCTTCTGCATAACATCAGAATACTATAGTAGAAAGTGAGGCATTTTAATCTCCCTCGCTCTCTCTCTGTCTGGGTGTCTACGAAAGAAGGATCTTAAGTAAATATAAAATTTCTAGGTAAAGCATCATGTATGTAAATATTCCATCCCTACTAACATCAATGGAAAATACCAAAAAACCCTTTAGTAGTGCACAAACTCACCAATTTCCAGACACATGCCCTGTTTTACTTCGACTAAATATGATGACATTTCCAGCATACTTATGACCGCCAATATGCGAGCAAGGACTAACAAACACTTGACCATCAAGACCACGTAAAGAAATCTCCTCCTTAAACTTTTCAATGAGAGGAGGCCCACAAACACCACACCTTCGATCCCGACTACCATGAGCGCATACAAAAATATATGAACCAGTCAATGTCTCAACTACTCCAGAGAGCCATTCAGTCTCCTTCACAAGCACTAAATCAACAAAATTATCTATATCACCATCTGTCAATCCCCTGCAATCAAAAATGGAATTTTCTACTGCTCTTGCATAAACATCAATATAAATAGGTTATATGATAAAATAATGGAAGATTTACATACATACCACTCAATTCCTATGTATATAAGTATCTAACACTTAAACTTCAATTTTTTCAAATAAACCACCTTATCTATGCAATGAAAGGTGCATTTTACTTTTTAAAAGTTAAAATGGTAGTATTTTTTATGTGATAAGAAAGGCTTGAGTGGTATGAATGTAAAAAGTGAAGTTTAGGTGTTCAATATGTAAACGCATAGAAATCAGGTGGAATGTATGTAAATGCCTCTAAAATAATTGATTGCAATTGATTATCTAACCGATATCCAATCATTTCAGGAAATATCAAAACATCTCCTTCTGATGTATCAGTACTATCTGCTGCTCCACATATGGCTAAACGAGTCTGTCAAAAAAGTGAAGAATGAGCATGTTTAAAAGCTACAATACAAAAATAATAGCCCTATTCTATCAAAATAGCACTTTGATGAAAAGCACTTCAGTTTGAGCTGATCTTCAAGAAAGGAAAAACTTAATTCCTTGTCTAAGAAAGAGCTCGCCCTATTAAATTTTTTTTAAAAAAAAAGGATATTTAAGAGTGAAATCCATTTGTTCTTCTATCATGAACAAGTCAGGCTGCTTCAAAACAAATAATTTCTATTTCTTTGAGTATTTGTATATTACCGGCAAAATTACAGGTAATTACTTGTATGATAAAGCACAGAAATTGAGTGCTAAAAGATATTAATATGAGCATAGGGAAGGGTCAGATGATAAACAAAAAAAAAAATAAGACTCGGTTCACTGAATGGTAAAGTTTCGTTATAATTTTGTCTACAATCTGACCTAGAGGTGTCTAGGTCCAGGAAGAATCAAAGTGAAGAAATTTTTCCTAGAAAAATGAGAATTGACAAGCTGTATGGTGCGTTCATGGGAGCCAGACGAGTCAAAGTCTCCAGTTGTTCAAAATAAAATGCCATGGTCATAAGAGTAGGCACTTCATAGGTTCTAGCATGGTATTCAACAATACTCTTCACCAACTATTTTCATATAGAAAAAGGATTGAGAATTCCGTATTTTTCATTTAAAGATAGTAGTGTGTAGCAAAGAAAAAATGAAGTATTACTGGGTTGAAATTTTAATCACATTTAAAATGATTTAAATTTTTCCATTTACTCTTAAGTCTTAAGATATCAATTATGTATAGTAATTTGCATACTGAACCTATTTAAAATAAACAAAAAAATCATTTTTCATAAATTGTGATTACACTATGTTGGCTTGATTATCATTCCAAAGTTCCTGCCCTTTTGTTTTAATAATGCCGAGTACATAATCTCTACATATCTATATGCTAGTAGTACAATATGCTAGAGTACAAGCGGCTTGAAATTTTGTCCAGTAAAGATCTCGCCATTTAACCTTAATCATCAACTATCTCACAAATTAATTAACTATGTGACTAAAACATATAATAATGATTTATAGCTTTTGTAGAATTACCTTTTGAATTACTAGAATTTTTGCTAAATAAAACCTATATTTTTCAGTTGCATCTTGCAACCAAGGCATGGGTTTGTAACTATGCCACTAATCTTAGTAGCAGTAGATTTAGTGGCAGAGTTGTAACAATGAATAGGTGATCAAGTTAATAAAATGAGTGAACTGTTTAGATATCGTGGTTCTATTGTCCAAAGTGATGGTGATATAGATGGGGATGTTATTAGTATAATTCAGGTTGGATGATTGAATTGTAGAAATGCATCATACCAACTGTGTGAAAGAAAAGTACCGCTTAGACTTGAAGGAAAATTTTATAAGATTGGGTGAGACCTGCAATGCTTTATGGAGCAAAATGTTGGCCTATAGAAGAGAAGCATAAAACTAAGTGTTGTTGAGATGAAAATGCTTAGTTGGATGAGTGGCTTGACACTTAGAGACAAAATGAGAAACAAATGTATTCGTGAAAGGGTTGGTGTAGCTCCAATGGCAGAAAAGATTAGAATGACTCGTCTTAGATGGTTTGGTCACATTAAACGTCGGTCATCTGATGATCTGATTAGGAGATGAGATGTTTTAGATTTGACTTATGTTTAGAAAGTTAGAGGTAGGCCTACCAAGACTTGACCATGTTTAATAAAAAAATTATCTTAATTTATTAGAATTTTATGAGAATATTACACTCAATAAGATACAATGGATAAAAAGGATTCATGTACCTGATCGCACTTAGTGGGATAAATGTTTGTTGTTATTGTTGTATCTTATAACTTTTGAGGGTTTAATGTAAAAGAAGTAATCAAACTAGTTAAAATTGCAGCAAAAACATAAAAAAATGCTTCTTGGTACAACAAATATGCCTTTTATTGTACTCTGATTATCTGAAAAAATATAATTATCTTCCAAACTAAATAATAATTAATTTGGGTGAATCAAATCAGCTCACAATTCTAATTTAAATCCAGTAGTTCTTTTATTTAGTTATCATAACGATTTTTTTAGTCACCACCCTATTAATTTTCTTGTTAAATCTTATATTCGCAAAAACTCTAAATTCAAAAATTTAATTCCAAATAGTCTACCATGGCCCAGCAACAAGAAAATGTAACCAAATTTAATATCTAACGTGATTAAAATTTTTCAGGATTTAACGCCAAATCCTGATTTGCATGAATTACTTGTTGGGTAATGTGGAGACCCGATCCACCACAATTTAATTAGTTTCCTAATTAAGAATCTCACCTACCTTCCCACCTACCGCTCACCTACCACATCTCACCTACCGCTCACCTACCACATCCCACTTACCGCTCTCCTGATTTTTATAAATAGTCTCTTATGGTTTGTCATAAACAAGCCAAGCTAAGCCAAGTCAAAGTCAAGCCAAGTCCTCTAAGAGAGAGAGAGTAAGAGAGAGAGGAAGAGAGAAAAGAAAATAGAGATTATCTTGTAAACGTCAAGGAGCTCGACAGTGTAATTCCTCGAAGAAATAAAATCCTCTGCAGCTCCGTGGACGTAGGAAAATTTGTCGAACTGTGTAAATCTGTGTGTTGCTCTGGTGTTTTTTCTATGTGCAATTTTTCTCGTTCCATTTTTCGCTTTATTGTTGTTGTTTTTCACAACAACTGGTATTAGAGATTTGGTTCATATCTAAGAAAGAATGATGAACGGAGACGAAGTGAAGACATCGGGGGTCGAGAAGTTCAATGACACAGATTTTGCTTATTGAAGGATGCAAATAGAGGACTACCTCTATGGGAAGAAACTTCACCTTTCGTTACTGAGAAAGCGACCAGAAAAGATGGACGAGGCGGAATGAAATCTGTGGATCGACAGGTTCTAGGGGTTATTCGATTAACTCTGTCAAAATCGGTTGCCCACAACGTCATTAAGGAGAGGGTTACTGCAGATCTCATAGCAGCTTTATCAGACATGTATGAAATATTATCGGCGAATAACAAAGTGCATTTGATGAAAAAATTGTTCAACTTGAAGATGGCGGAAGGTGTCTATGTTGCTCAACACTTGAATGATTTCAATACCAAATCAATTGTCGTCTGTTGAAATTAATTTTGATGATGAGATACGTGCGCTGATATTGTTGGCTTCATTATCAAATAGCTGAGAAGTTATGAGAAACAGTTCTGCAAGTAAATCTAAATTGAAATATGATGATATTCGTGATTTAATTTTGACTGAAGAGGTGCGCAGGAAGGATTATGGTGAGGCCTCTTGTTCAAGTTCGACACTGAATGTTGATTCCAGAGGGAGATCACAAGACAGGAACTCAAACAGAGGAAGATCAAAATCAAAGTCTGGTCAGCAGATAACCTGCTGAAATTGTTATAAGGTTGGCCACATAAAAATGAACTACAGGAATCCTAAGAAGAAATAAAATGATGGTGCTAATGTTGTAACTGAAGAAATACAAGATGCGCTATTGCTGGCAGTTCACAGTTCTATTGATGACTGGATACTAGATTCAGAAGCTTCCTTCCATACATCTTCCCGCCGGGAGTTAATGCAAAATTATGTTGCAGGTAACTTTAAAAAGGTATATTTGGCTGATGGAAAAGCTATGGACGTGATGTGGATGGGAGACATTGATATTGCACTCCCTAACAAGAGCAAATGAAATTTGCAAAATGTCAGGCACGTTCTTGAGTTGAAGAAAAACCACATCTCTGTTGGGCAGCTCAATGAGGGTGGTCATTTGGTGGTGTTCTCAGATAATACCTGGAAATACCTGGAAGGTTACCAACCTGGAAGGTTACCAAAGAAGCATTAGTACTGGCTCGGGATAAGAAAACTAACACAGTATATATGACTATAGGTTTACTCAGGCGATGACACATGAGTCAGAGATGCATTATGGAGAAGCAGAAGAATGTCAGTTTCCTGAAAAGTGGCAGAGCGCCCAAGGCAAGAAAACCGGACCTTGTACAGACAAATGGTGGAGAACCACAGAGCTATGAAGAAATCTTGCAAGATGAGAATTCGAGTAAGTGTGAGCTGACCAATAAGGAGGAGATGAATTTCCTACCAGAGAATCAGACTTGGGAGCTGGCAGAACTTCTACCAAGGAAGAAGACATTGCACAACAAGTGGGTGTACCGGGTGAAGACTGCGCTTGATGACAGTAAGAGGTACAATGTTAGGCTTGTTCAAAAGGACTTTTAGCAGAGTCATGATATTGCCCATGCAGTGGGAGTTATAAGCAGATACATGAGTAACCCAGGAAAGAGCTTGGTAGTATAAGGCTACGTTGATGGTGATATGCCAATTGAGAATGTTATTCGTGAAAAGTTAAAGTTGTGCTCGACTTCAGCTGGTCTTCTGGCATGAAGACCAGAGCTTTGAGTTGCAGAGGTGGAGGATATCATTTTTGAGGAAAAAGTTGGTACAGCTAGTAAATGATACAGTCAGTAGGTGATGCATTCAGTGTCTCAGTCTCCAAGTTGGAGAATTGTTGAGTAATGTGGAGACCCGATCCATCGCAATTTAATTAGCTTCATAATTTAGAATCTCACCTACCGCTCACCTACCTTTCCACCTACTGTTCACCTACCACATCTCACTTACCGCTCACCTACCTCTCACCTACCGCTCTCCTGATTTCTATAAATAGTTTCTTATGGCTTTTCATAAGCCACGACAAAACCAAGTCACGACCTAAGTCAAAGTCAAGTCAAGTCCTCCAAGAGAGAAAGAGAGGAAGAGAGAGAGGAATGAAGAGAAAAAAATAGATTTTCTTGTAAACGTCGAGGCGATCGACGATGTAATTCCTCGAAGAAATAAAATCTTCTGCAGCTCTGTGGACGTAGACAAATTTGTCGAATCACGTAAATCTGTGTGTCACTCTGGTATTTTTTTTGATTTTTTTTGCATGCAATTCAATTTTTCTCGTTCCATTTTTCGATTTATTGTCGTTGTTTTTTACAACATTACTAAACCCTACTTGTATAAAACCTATCAATAGTGTCGAAAAACATGTATAGTTTGTCAAAATTTTCACACAAATAAGCAGCATCGGGGTTCAAAGCTCAAAATACATTTCGAACCAAAGAAGCTGCTCACCTTTTTCTTCATATCGTCCTTCCGCGCCTTCATCGCAGCGGCAAGGAGGCGCGGCAGATGGTCAGACTCCGGCCCCTCAACGTTAGGTAGCCACAAATCCGGCGACTTGTACCGCAAGAACAAGTGTCGATCGTACAATTGTACTGTCCCCACAAGCGAATCCCGCCGGAACTCCGATCTCTGGAATCCGAACTCCCTCGCCGACTCTGCATCGCCAACGGCTTCTGAGAAGGTCTCCTTTCGGGGGTCAGCGGAGGCCGAGGAAGCGTTGGGGCCGCCGATCGAAGAGGAAAAAGAAGAGGCTTCCATGGATGAGGGGAAGGAGAAGAAGAAGACGAGGCTTCGTAGGGATCGTATTCGAATGTTAGTGGAAGAGATTTGAAGAGCTGAACGCGGCTGCCGCTGCATGCGACAATGTGGAATTAAGTGGGAGGGGAGACGAAGAACGGAATTGAGAATTTGCTTTGCTAGAACGAAAATTCAGACGTTTAGACCGCGAACACTAATTACGTGTATTACTTGAGTCAAAATATTTGACTTAAATTTTGATCATTCTACTTTAATTTTATTAAATTTATTTTGAGAAAAATATAATATACAAAAATTAATTAAATTTTATAATATATCCTCTTTTTTGTTTGATATATATTCGGATAAAATTTTAATTTAAAACATTTTGTGTTTTTTTTTTAAATTTAATTTAAGTCAAATTTAATTATTTGAAAGAAAATAAATTTATTTTAAAATAAAAGTTTTATTAAATTTGATGTTTCATTGAATGTAAATTAATATGAGTTTTAACTTTAAAAAAAAATTTTGATTTAGTGAATGATGATTTTCTTTCATAGTTTCCAAATAAGTATAACATAATGCCAATTTGTTTGCTCAAAATTTTATATTCTATTTTAAACTTTAATTAGTTCTTTAAATTTTATCTTTGATGTGGTTAAATATTCAAATGGATTTTGAATCCTAGGGTTTTTTAATAATCTCAAAAAAATATATATGATGATTTATGTACATCAAAAATGTGTCAACACGAATCTCAAAAAAATTTAATAGCCAACTAAAAAGATGGCGTGGCAAGCTAGAACCACTAGGGCAAGTTCAAGAGTCTGTATTTATCCACCCAACTCCTGTTGGCTGAGAGAAATCTAACCCCATGACGGATGAAAGTCAACGACCTTCCTAAAGGGTCACACGGATGGACCTCGTAAGAACAATTCAGCAACTCCTCGTTCAAGTCGGGCGTTTGGCAGAAGTCGCTCGAATCTTAGACAGGTAGCAGGAACCTCCAAGCCAACCCTTCATCCATAGTCACTCGGATCAAAAATTGATCTCGCTTTACAATTACGTATTGACCAAAATATCTCATACCATACCAACTTTACTAACGTACAGATGTATGTATGGTTCTCATTTATATAAATAAGTAAAGGTTACTCGATTTACTATTCATTTATGTGTTCTCTCTGCACTTTTTTTTTGCACTATATTCCTTAGGTGTGTCTCCCTGACATATTTGGGTTTAACATCCAAAAAGGTGTGGTGAGCACACAATTATGTCGTCGATAAAAAGAGGAGCGCAACAGTCGCAACAAAAAGAGGAAAATCAACAGACAAACATAACCAATGTAGAATGTAATAAAGAATTCAAGGAAGAGTTTGCGTAGCGAAAAATACAAAGGTTAAGAACCCAAATAATGAACCAGATGTCGGGCTAGATTGCGGAGGTCCTAAGGTCTATCATGACTCTAAGAGGCGAACAAGCTTGTTTAGAACAGAACCCTCCTCAAGAGGTGGTGTCGAGCACAACCAAAGAAGGTTGAACCATGGCCCAAAGAGAAAGATTCACAGTTCCTGGATAGTGTTGGGTATGCACAGGTAGAGAGGTAGCAAGACATGCACACTGAGGCCCTACGCCTACTGAAGATTATCACTTCTATGCAAAAGAAGGGGAACTCCCCCCTCCCCTCCCCAAATTACTTTAACCGATGTTGATTTGTCCCCTAGGGTATTGTTATAACAAAAATTAAAAAAAAAATTTGGTTGGAAGTATTCTGATCGACACCATTAGCTCAACAGACATACTGTTTAATTCAGTTTTTGATAAGCTCAATCTTCGAGCCAACCGGCTCATGGAACCAGGCAGTCTCCTGTATGACTTTTCAGGAGAAATAAATGAAGCACCATGAGTGATGCCACTAGCGTTTACCTGGGGAGAAGGTTAGAATTAGTTCACTGAGATGGAGGACTTCCTGATAGTCAGCTCACTGCCCACATATGTTGTCAATTTTGGCCGCCCGCTGCTAAACCGTCTCAAGTTTGAGGTGTCCACTTACGACCTGACATTCAAGTTCCCAAGAGGTGGAGAGTTGATCATCGTCCGAGGAGATCTAGAGTAGTCTCATGTTTCCTTTGGGCAGTATGAAGTGTGGAGAAGGACTCGCTTGACTTACAAAATTTGAGAGAAGGGGTTCTAGAGACCAGTGAGACCCTAGAGATTCTTTTCATCGATGGGGAGCCCGATAAATCTTTTCTAATGTGCAAGAATTTTGATGTTGAGTACATGGAACTACTAGCTCAAGTGTTTCAAGACCATTGAGACATATTCGCTTGGTCAGCAGTGGAGATTCTTGGAATACGGGTTGACATCACTTGCCATCGCTTGAACGTGAACCCCGCCATTCAACCAATAAAGCAAGGGATCAGGAATCAGCGACAACACTGGCTGAACCCATCAAGCAGGTGATATTAAAACTGAAAGAAGCAAACTACATCCTGGAGGCGCAATACCCCAAATGGGTCTTCAACATTGCAATGGTTCAGAAGGCCAATGGGAAATGTCGTATGTGCGTGGACTTAATAAACTTAAATGCTGCTTGCCCAAAGGATTGCTATCTGTTGACCAGGATTGATGCCCTAATAGGTTCAACTATCGGTCATTTTGTCATGAGTTTCATGGACCCCTTCTTAGGGTATTACCAATAAAGATGCACCCAACCAATGCCAAAAAGACTGTTTTCATCACCATCGATGTTGTTCTCTATTATAATGTAATGCCCTTTAGGCTCAAAAATTCTAGGGCAACATAATAGCATTTGATGAATATAGTATTTGTTAATCAAAAAGAAAAATATTGAAGCCAACATAGATGATGTCCTAAATAAAAGTCATGCCTTCGTAACACATAAAAGATTTAAAAGAAACATTCCAGACCCTTAAAAAATTAACATGAAGCTAAATTCACTAAAATATATATTTGAAGCCTCAACTGGCATGTTTCTTGGTTATTTGTTGATCCCCGAAGGTATGAAAGTCAACTTAGATAAAATCCAAGCACAAATTAATATCCCGTCCCTAAAGAACACTAGATAAGTGTAAAAGTTGACTGGTCGAATTGCAACTCTCTTCCGTTTCATCTTGAGGTTGGGTGACAAGTGCGCAACATTCTTCAAAATACTTCGAAAGGCTAAAAACTTCAAATGAATGGTCGAGTGTCAAGAGGCCTGCCAAAGCCTGAAGGATTCCCTAGTGATGTTGTCACTTCTCCAAAACTCATAGTTGAATGAAGAACTCTCATTGTGTTTGAGAGTAGGCGTTGAGGCAATAGCTCAGTGCTAGTTAGAGAAGTGTCAAAGAAGCAATTCTTGGTCTACTAACCAGTCGTGTTCTCCAAGGAGCGGAGGCTGAATATTTGATTATGAATAAACAAACCTTTGCTGGTATTATTCGTGCTCACAGGTTGCGACTATACTTCCAGCGACATCCAATCCTGGTGTTTTCATACCATCCACTTACACTGGCACTTATCTGAGCATTCAAGCCGACTACTTAAATTAGCGGTAGAAATGAGTGATTTTGACATCACATATATCACCTGGATGACAATCAACGCACAAGCAGTTGGGAATTTCCTGATAGATTTTCGGAGCAACGGAGGTCGAGGCAAGGGAAGTCGGGCGAAGAAGATCCTACCAGTCAATCAATCCAAAGCAGATTTCGGGCTGACTTTGAGTAGCTCATCATGAGAAAACTTATAACACTCAGTAGTTGTAGAGTTCGAGGTGACAACAGTTTTATTTTCAATAAAATAATTGCAAACAAGGTTCACCAACTGCCATCAATCGGTGAAGGTAGGCGATGACAGCCAACGATTGTCGACTGTGGTCAACGGAGGCTAACAAGAAGTGGTTGACAGTGATTGGGTACTACGGATGCAAATGGTTATTGTTGAGTCTTTAATACAAATTTTGGACACAAAATTCATATTTGGCGTACAACGATTGCAAGAAGGGGTCATCAAAGGTTGATAACTAATGGTGGAAGGTGGTAACAGTTGGTTGTGGTCGATGGTGGTCGGCAGCTACGAAGTTAGTGATTATTTGTGGGGTTTTCAATACAGGTTTTAGATGCAACAGTCTTATTTAGAATACAATGATTGCAAGTAAGGGTTGCTGACGACCACTATTATGTGATGGTAGGAAATGATGACTTGCAGTGGTCGACATTGGCAGACAAAAGGTGGTTGACGACGATTGGCGGCTACTAACGACCAGGCTTATCGTCAAATCCTATCTCTAGAATAAGCTCTGGAATTCCTCTTCTTTGCCTCCCCCTATAAGTGAAAAGAACGATATATTTATAGGTTTTTGGGGAGGGGCATTTTGATTATTTTATGCGTAATTTTCCTAACCACCTGATCGGACGGTCTTGGTCAATCCCCTTAATTATATATGATATTTAAATGATTTGAATGTCATCAGAATTCAACAATCTTAATCTCATTTGATATCTTTCATCGATACGATCAATTTAACTATACATATGTCAAATTTGGAGTTCATTTGACCATTAAATTAATGAGGCAAACCCTTAAATGTGTTTTAATTCATGATATTGGCTTGATTAGACTCAAATTGAACCAATTTTGGTATCTTTGGGTTCATCTTGTTGAAAAAATCATTTTGAATATAAATTTGTCAAAATTGAGGCCCAAATGACATTTAATTTGAATTGATAAGATCATTTATAAAAAATGCATCAAGATTCCATCATAAAAGAATCATATGATGTCTCACTTAACCTAGAAATTGTCAAGACAACCATGGAATGGGAGATTCTAGAGAAGAACGGAATATAGAGAGCATGCTAAGGGACTCTAGAAGACTCAATCACATTCCAGCGAATGTTAGAAAGAAAAGCTCCAAGGATAACTCACGAATAACCTAGAAAGGTCTAGGGTTATGTATGTATATAAGAGAAAATTATAGAAATTAGTAGATTATAATGTAATTTAGAAATTTCCCTTAATCTTAGATGACTATAAATAGAAGTCTCTCCCCTTCATTTGAATCCATCAAAGAACCATCCAAGGTTCCAATCATCAAGTGTTGTAATCACACTTTTTTAGTAAAGTGTTTTTTTCTCCAATACTTCTTCTTATTCTTCTTCCAAGAGTGTTTTGTCCTTACAAATCTAAGTATTTTGAGGATTTGACTGATTTAGTGCTAAGGAAGAAAGCTAAAGCAACACAAGTAACTTGAGATAAGTCAGACTGTGACATCAAGCTCAAGCTTGTTTAATAAACAAGCTCATTTGAGCTTGAGCTTGTGGCTCGATAAGCTCGGCTTCTGTGCTTATTAATTTGCACTTCTAATAAAGAGTATAGTCAGTGTTTGTGATAATGGCAGTTGGTCATAGAACTCATAATTGGTAACTATAATAGTAGTAGTTTGTCATAAAGGTCGTTATTGGTTGCTACAAAGATAGTAGCTATGCATAAAGGTTGTTGTCAGTGGCTTCAATAATGGTGCTTGGCCATAGAAGCCATAATTAGAAATTATAATAGTATTAGTTGGTCACAAATGTCGCAGTTGGTTACTAAAATGTAATAGTTGGTCATAAAAGGCTATAATCAGTTAATGTAATAGCGGTGGTTGGTCACAGAGGTCATAGTTGTGAACTATAATAGTAGTAGTTGGTCATAAAGACTGTAATTGGTGGCTACAAAAGCAGTAGTTAGCCACAAAGGCTATAGTCGGATTACAACAGTTACAAGCAGGGGTTGTAGGAGGCCGGTGGTAGGCAACAGCAGGCGGTGATGGCTGGTGATAGTTGTCGGTGGTTGATAAGTCATTGATGACGATTGACAGCTATAGAGGCTGGTGGTTATTTGTTGGGCCTCCAATAAATTTGTTCTACATAAAAACCATATTTAGAATACACCAGTTGTAAATAGGGTTTGTAGTGGCTTATGGGGTCGACAACAACAGACAGTGATGGTCGGCAATGGTCGATGATGAATGACAGCAAAGGGTTGATGATGTTCATCACTTACAGTGGTCAGTGGTTATTTATCGATTCTTCAATGCAGGTTTTAGACACAATAGTTATATTTGCAATAAAATAATTGCAAACAAGGTTCATCAGTTGCTAGTAATCAATGAAGGTAGACGATGATAGCCGACGATTGTCAATTGTGGTCAATGGTGACTAACAAATAGTGGTTGGCTACTGCGGATGTCAATGGTTATCATCGGTTATTCAATAGAAATCTTGGACACGATCTTCATATTTGGAGTACAACGATTGCAAGAAGGGGTCACCACCGGCTTATAGTTAATGGTGGAAGGCGGTCATGGCTGGTGGTGATCAATGGTGATTGGCAGCTACAAGTCAGTGATTATTCATGGGGTTTTCAATATAGGTTTTAGATGTAAGTGTCATATTTCGAATACAATGGTTACAAGCAGGGGTTACTAGCGGCCACTAGTAGGTGATGGTAGGAAGTAAGGACTTCCAGTGGTCAACATCGGCAGACAAAAGGTGGTCGATGGCGATTAGCAGTTGTTGAGGTCTAGGGTTATTGTCGAATCTTCTCTCCAGAAGAGAGTTTGGGATTCCTCTTTTTCTCCTCCCCCTCTAAGAGAAAAGAGCAGCATATTTATAGGGTTTTGGGGATGGGTATTTTGATTATTTAGCGTGTAACTTTCTTAATCACCTAATCGGACGATCATGATCAATACCCTTGATTATAGATGATACTTAAATGATTTAAATGTCTTATTGAACTTAAAATTCAACAATCTTAGTCTCATTGGATATCTCTCATCGAGACGATCAATTTAACTATAAATATGTCAAATTTTTAATTCATTTGACCATTCAATTAATGATCCAAACCCTTGAAATGTGTTTTAATTGCTTGATATTGGTTTTGATTAGACTCGAATGAATCAATTTTGGTATCTAGATTTATCTTGTCGAAACAATCATTTTGAATATAAATTTGCCAAAATCAAGGCCCATATGGGATTTAATTTAAATCGATAAGATCCTTCAGAAAAATGCATCAAGATTTGAGCACGAAACATTTTGGTGTGAGAAGGCCCAATCATTAGGCCATCTTCTCATCCATTTATTGAATTATTCTTGCTTCATCTACATAGAACAATCAAATGAAGTCTCAATTAGAAAATGTTAGTCACACTCTCTACATCTACGTATGTAAAAAGGTAAATGTATCATGCAATTATAAAAGTCTTAAGTAATCTCACTCTAATCTAATTAAAATGACCCTATGAAGTGACTCATGTTTCATCAAATTAGAAAAATCCTAAGAAGTCACACTCACTTCATGTTATAAAACCTCATAATAAGCTACAAGCAATCATCAAATATTCCTAAAGAGTTACACTCATTTCCTCTAACTAGAAAATCTTAAAGATTTAGTAATTATCTGTTTAAATAAACAAATAAAATAAATAACATATGCAATGTCGCATATAAAAGTTGCTCTCAACATTACAATATCTAATAATCATAATAAGCATGCATTATGATCAAGATCAATCCAAAACATAATTTTAAACGTTGACAAACCATAGCAATATTGATGTTGCATCATCAATGAATGTATAGAATCACTTAAACGCATGATTTCAAAGAAGACAATGCTCATTTATGATCCTTCTTATAAAACTATTTAAACCAGGATGGTAAGTACCTTTCATTTCATGATAAATAAATGCTAAGGGAGAAACGTATATAACATTAAAATTCTTAATGGCCGAAGTCATCGATGGGTAAGGCTGTTGCTGCACCAAGCCTTCTGTATCAATCAACAAAAGAACTTGCATTTTAATGAAAAACATACGCCATCCGTGCACCCCCAAGCGAAGAAAGTGATATTTGGTGAGGATGGCCGACATTTTTTACAGGCGAAAAGAGCAATCTAAAAATTATTACTTGCGGACACGCATTCAAAATTTATTTGCGGTGTTTGATCAGGACCGTCAAACATTTTAGAGTGGGCCTCATTCTAACAAAAAGATGTATTTCAGTGATTCAGATCGAACAACGCACACATATTCGTGTGGGTATCCGTAGTCAATAAGCTCTCAGAGCAGTGATGCAAAATTAAAAACAATTATTCGGTTCATAATAGTCAAAATTAGCCCCCCTCCTTGATTTGTTCCACATCAAAATCCTTTGTTATTATGAACTTCAAAAGTACTTTTCAACCTCAACTCAATCAAAACCATATAGATAGAAATTTGAACAAAATAATAAAAAGTCTTCCCAAGCAATTAGAGAAACTACGAGAAGTCTCCAGTGGCTGCGGTTAGGACAATCTGATTACAGTTCTGGAGAGAAAAAAAAAAAACAGAACGTGGAAAAAGCTCTGACATCTTCATTTATACAGAAACCCAGGCAAACCACCTCGCAATCTTGAAAAGGGAAACAATCATGTATGCTTCTCAAGTTTCTCATTCTGAGAAAACGACGGCGATCCTCCACCTTCCACAAGGCTCTTCTTCCTGCTAAAGATGCCACTAAGAACTGGAATAAGAGCCTTCTTTGTGGGCGTTTTGTTCTCCTTGCGCTCATCTTTCTCCATGGATGGCAGTGGATTAGCAGCAGCTCTAGGAAGTTTAGCCCTTGGTGGCGTGGACTGGATGGATCCCTGAGGGGCGGTGTCAGCTAGTATCTGGGTTGCAGTTTCAGCAACCCTCTTCTGCTCCTTCTCACGCCACCTCCTCAGCTCTCCCTCCACAGCTTTCTTCGCTGCGTCGGCCATGTCTGCTCGCTTTAGCGCGTCTTCCGCAGCCAAACCCATGTCCTCAATCTCCTTCCTCACAGCCTCCAGCCTCTTGATTGCCTCATTTTCACTAGCTCTCACGGCTTCCACCTGAGCCATTGCAGCTGCAACTTTCATCTCTGTCAATTTCTCTGATTCCTCAACCTTCCTGCTCAAAGACTCGTACTCCTCCCTGGAGATTGTGATTTTTGCGCCAGATTCTGAGGTTGAGGAACGGACGGCATTGGCCTTCTCTGATAGCTCCTTGATCTGGTTAAGGGCCTTCGTCTCCGCCACCTTTGCCTCTTCAGCATCTCTTAAGGCAACCTGCAGCTTTGCCTCCGCCTCTGCTAATGTAATCTTCGCTACTTCAGCTTCCCTCCTGAGTTCATCTGCCTTCCTCTTCATTTCTTCTGCTTCTTTCTGCGCGGTGAGGGACTCTGCAGACAACTGCTGGAGGGCCAATGTTAGATCAGTAGAGGTTGAGCTTGCCTTTGACTCAGCGAACATAGCTGACTCAAGTTCAGACTTGCATTTTTGAAGCTTCAAATGAAGGTTTGCAGCAAGGGTTTCAGTTTCTGCGTCCTTAACTTGAAGTTCAGAATTCTCCTTCTTCAAAGCTTCCAGCTGAAGCTTCAATGACTCCAGCTCACTCCTCAGAGAGGCTTCTTCCTCTACAACCTTCTGTAGAAACTCTTTTGCACCATCCAACTCACTCGTCACTGTGGCAATAGACTCCATATCTGATGCCCGGGCATCTTTCATCTGCTTCTGAATCACATCAATCTGAGCTTCAGTCTCCTCCAGCTTCTTCTTCAGGTCTTCATGAAGTTCAGGATTAAAATCTTTCTTTAAGGAGGCCAATTTGGCCTCATTCCCTTCTAATGCTAGCTTGTAAGACTGTCTGCTGGTCTCCTTCTCTGCTCTGATTTTGGACTCATCCTGTTGAGCCTGTTCTGTAGCTAGTTTCACATGCACAAGTGACTCCTGTAAAGTTGCAATATCCTTGGCAAGTTGAGCGGCCTTCTCTTTATTGGCATCAGAGAGATGTTTCGCTTCAGATTCCTGGTGGATGGCCGTGATCTTAGCATCCATTGATGTCTCAAACTCCTTCCTGATCCTCCTAAGCTCCTGCTTTGCTGCATCCAGTTTGGAGAGGGCAACTGCATACTGCTCTCTGGCGCTGTCTAGTTCATGCTTCCAGGATGCATCCTTCTCAGAATGGTCACCGGGGCTTAACTCTTCAAGCAGCTCTGTTTTGCTTTTTGCAGCTTCTGTTGCTTTTAATGCTTCGTCCTTTGACTCATTGATGGTAATCAGTTTTTGTGTCAGCTCCTCAACAGCTTTCTTAGCTGTTTCAAGCTCAGCAAGAGCTTGAACCCTTGTTGTTTCTGCGTTATGCAGCTGCTCCTTGAACTTGTTTAGCTCTTTCTGAGCTATATGGAGTTTAGTCTCTGTAGCTAATGTTTTCTGTTACAAAAGAAAATGCTTATCAATAATAATTTTTAAGATAATTTAGTCAGAAAGTAAAAAAATGATTGGTATGAAGCAAAGTAAGAATTTTGCAGAAGCAGACGTCCAAAAAAAGAAACTTTCATGATCTGATGCTCCAAACTATGAATGTTAAACCTATCTTTTAAAGCTCCAAGTTTTGTTGAGGATTGAACCGTTAATAGATTTTCATGTATATCATGAGCATCAAATCAATAAGCAAATTGTTGTCTTACTAATACTTCTATTCTTCAGAGGTATAATTTTAAACTCAAATTTGTCCCTCAAGTGGTTTTACTACCAAATATGGGCTCTGAAAATTCGAAAACACCACGGCCTCCCTCGAAATAGAAAGAAAAAAATAAAAAATTAGGATAAGGAAAGTTTACGGTGAGGTTTCAGGTTAAATTTATAGAAGATAGATGAGATAGCCAATAAGACACTACCCAGATATTTCGCCTTCATTTTGTGAGGACTTTAAGATATGAGGTTCGAGGTTTCCCATAGGCACAAGCCCCTTGGTTAATTACCCTACCGATAACAGAAGAGCACTTTCGATTAAGACCAGTCATTAGACACTAAGTATTCTTACTTTGCATATGGTAGCAACAAATTTAAAATTTAAAATTACATATATATATCATTGTTAACTTGAATACTGATGGTGGGGGAAATGATGATGAACACAATCATCATGATTTTGTCATCACGAGTTGTTATGGTCACTTATCTACTTAGTCAACGGAGATAATCGACCCAACCTAACATGAGAATCCTTGTTAGTAGTCATGAGTTACTCCGTCCAAGAGAACCTTATAGACTTGGGATGAATGGTTGTCTAAGAAAACTAATCTAAGTCAATTTTAACTTACAAAAAACTTCATATCTTATTAACTATATCCTATGATTCATAAATCAAAAGGGTAAAATATGGGAAACATTCGAGCTACAGCCGTGACCGTTTTACAATGAAGCCTTCTAGCCAAACCACTTGATGGAGCCTATTGCTAAAGCACCTGGTCAATGGGCTATGGTTATAGCTGCTTCTTTTTTGGAGTATGCTGGCTAAATCACGCGAACAGAGGACTCGATCCACATCCTCACTGGCACAAAATTATTTTGAGTTTAAAATTAGTAGTATAGTTCATATAATATTGGATCTTTGTGAGCTCAGTTCAACCTTAAATTTGTCCACACCAAAAAACTGTTGTGAATGATGGATATATTTTATTTTTAGCTTTTCAGTTATTAATTTGCATTAAAATATTTTGAATTTATAATTTAAAATCTTAGTTTTATAAATGAACCCTTCCGATTAAGATGTACAGTAAATATGCCCATCATCATGAAGGTCTTTTAACCCTGTCGACTCCATCCCACTTAGAAAGGATCGGGCTCAAAATTATATTCATTAAATTTTAAACAGTTTAAAGTTTAATTGTGAAAATAAAGCTCTTCGGCTGAAATATTTTGTCAACTCGGTCATCATCGAGGAATGATATCTTTGAGCACACAAAGAGTCAAATTCATGATTTACATTAGTTGAATTTATTTGAATATTCTGTGGAGCTTGACAATAAAAATATACCACTCTAGTTGATATTCACAATTAACTTGGCTATCATTGAGGAAAATTATAGCATAAATATCATTGAAAGCAATAGTCATGTCAAGACCAGTTCTTGTGAGAAGGATCAGACTGATATATTTTGAGCTCAATCTTGTCAACTCCTGTCCTAATGAGGATCACACTAACTCAACAAGGAATTAATCTTGTCAAATCTGGTCCCTGTAGAGAGGATGATCGGGAATGTCAAAAGTGTGAGACTTACGACCTTGCCTTATAGGAAAGCGTCCTGTTGCCCGCGCAACATTCTCAAACCTTATGATTGAGCATTTAGCGCATTGGTCGGAGCACATTTAGAATTTTAAATTTTTTTAGACTAACTGTTAGGGGGACTTTATTATTATTTGTAAGTGTGTGTTAACATTAAAATTTACGCAAATATTTTTATCTTAAGCTTTTAATTTCGCCTTATGTCTGCTATAATTAGGGTCGTGGATCCAGTGGTGAGTGTGCTAGATTTTGTCTAAAGTCTTCTAATGTAAAGCCTTTTGTCTGCTTATGTAATTGAGTTGTGGATATAGGGCACATTTGGGTACGAGTGTGAATCTTGTTTATCCTTTAAATCATGAGTTTTATTGCTAGCAATTGCTTCTCCAATTGCTGTATACTTGAATGTTCGGCATAACATTTCATTCGCATCGATATACAAGCCTTCAAGTTCATTTAATTCTTAACTCCATATTATGCTTCTTTTATTTAATCATTTTGCATATTTTTTATGTTCATAAAACTCCATTTAATTCTATTTAAATCTTATTAAGGCTCAGATCGGATAGATAAAGGAGGTGGAAGCATGGGCACGAAATGAAGTAAGCAATGGGCTTAACAGAGAAGAATAGAGGGGTTTTTCTCTAATTAAAGCGCATCAATTTGTATGTCCTCGACTAATATATAAACTTCTAATAATTTGTGTGTCCTCCATAGGCAAGTCAATGTTCTAGACGCGCTCACGTAGTCCGTTTTATGATTGGTCTCAAACTGTTTGAGCAAAATTTGATGACGAGCGAGGAAATTCGAGTCTAAGGGCCTGTTTGGCGCAGCTGCAGATTCTCAGCTTTTCAGCTGCAGCTGCGCCGCCCCCCG